>NC_066255.1:1866987-2178152 GCF_024542735.1 Bombus huntii | reverse complement strand
CTTTGTGGATACAGGAACTGCTGGCTGTATTTGTTTGTTAGCTCAAGTAGCTTTACCTTGTGCCCTTTTTCTTCCAAAAAAGGATACAGTTACATTGATTCTTAAAGGTGGCACAAACGTTCCTATGGGACCACATATAGAATATTTTACAGAAATATTCAGACCATTACTTAATAAATTTGGAGCTGATTTTGATTTTAAAGTTATAACAAGGTATACGTTGATGTGATGATACGAATTTAGCCATTTTGTTCTTAATATTTTGCTGTAAACTATAGATATTTATAGAATATTAATTTTTTAACAATTTATGTAGGGGTTATTATCCAAAGGGAGGTGGAGAGGTACATTTGTACATTAAACCTGTACATACTTTGAAAGCTATTACTTTAACTGATCCAGGAATTCCACATGAAATAGTAGGATGGGCATATGTTGCAGGTGTTGTTCACTTTAGGGTATGTATCATATAGTTGTATAATTGTAATATTATATTTCTTTGATACATATCTTGTTTGTTTTAAAGGAAGCACATAGAATGGCAAATGATGTAAAATCAGTTTTAACAAAAGGTTTAAATAAATCTAATATTCCATTGCCACCTATAAATATCGAAGTTTATAAAGAGGATAGATCTGTAACTATTAGTAATGGGTCTGGCATCAAGTAAGATTTAGATACAGCCAAAAATTATGAATTTTATACATTATGTTTTTAATTAAATATGAACGATATCATCAGTGTAATGTGCGCTACGACTAGTGGATGTGTTTTTGGTGGATCAGGATTGGGTTCTGGACGTCAAGAGCTAGTAGCACCAGGTATACAGGCAGCTAATGAAATATTGGACACAATTTTAGCAAAATCCTGCGTTGACGAACACGCACAAGATCAAGTATGTATATTTTTATAAAATAATTAAAACTAATTTATTTTTATCATAAATTATAATTACTTGTATATTTTAGTTAATCATTTTGATGGCTTTAGCTAAAGGTACTTCTAAAATTAATCTCGGAAGTAAAAAACTTACTTGTCATACTGAAACAGCTATAAAAGTGGCAGAATTGGTCTTACAACAGTTTAATCTTCAATTTAAGTTATGCGAAAATAGAAATGATGGAAGTAATAATTCCTATACCTTAGAATGTGAAGGTTGTGGGTACGAAAATAAAGATATAAAATAAGTAACAGTTGTATATTCAGAATAAGTATAATGCAAAATGCATAGTACATGTATTAGTTGCTTTCTCTCATTGTTACCTTATTTATTTTATCAAGAATAATTATAACACATAAAACAAAGAACTTGTATAACATCTGTTCCTTTTCTTATTTGATTATATCTATTTCTTTTTTGCAATATTTATGTACATAATTTTTTATTCAATCAGTAGATGAATAACTTTATGATGTTTTCTGTTTTATAGAAGAAGCAAAAATATGTTAAAAAAGTATACATCTAATCATAATAAATATTTTAATAAGAATTATCATTCCTGTTTTTGTCTAAAAAATGGTTCTATAGTTCGTAAGAATTCTCTTTCAAACATTTCGTCCGAAAACCGATCCACAGATGCTCTAAAAAAATAATTTATTTTTGATCATTTGTAAATTTATCTTTCATATTAATCAATACGATTTATTATTAAAAAATAATAACGCAAAAAGTAATAATACCTAGCAACTGTCCTAATGGCATTTCTATCTTCTGGATGCATGTTGATAATATGTGCCATAATCTTTGCATATTCTTCAGCTTCTGTAGCTAAAAATCCATTTTGAGACCCTGGTTGTGTTTCTATTATATCAGCCCTATAATTATTCATATATTACAATTATGTATTAATTTGTGTATTTTTATTTTTATAAAAGAATATTTTTAGCAATAAATTTTATTGACTATATCAATGGTTCTCAGCCAAGTAATATTTTTCTTCAATTCTTCTTTAACTTTAATTTTGCTGGTATATATTTCTGAAAAAGCTGAGGATCCTTTGACTATTACATTACTATATTTTTGATTACACTTTACCTTGGTCCACCAGAACCATGAGCTACTACAATTAATCCAGCTGCCATACATTCAACAATGCTTATACCAAAATGTTCATTCCACATTGTATGTAAACCTATCATTGCTCGTTGAAGTTCCGATAGAAGTTCCGAGTATGGTATGTTTAGTTTAAATTCTACATTTTCATCTAATGCAAAATGTTTTGATAAATCCTTCATATCTTTCATGCGTACTTCATCTTCAAAATTTCGACAAGAACCAATAAGAATTAAACGAATCTGGCAAGATCATGTAACATTGCAATAAAAGCTGCTAATATGAAACCTTTTATTATTTATATCATTATATTATATTAAACTTACTTTTTCCCAAATCTCTTCTTTAACGATTGATCTAAGTTCATACATGGCTCTCAACATTAATGGATGATTCTTTTCTGGTCTAAATTGTGCGACTGATATTATACGAATATTATTACATTTTTCATCATCATTGAGAAGTGGCAGTGATGTTAAGTGCTTTACATTGCAAGGTGGATAAATTTTATGAGTTTTCAATGGACATTTCCAAATTGTATTAATATGTTCTTCGGTCCATGAGGAATTAACCATTACAATTTCTGCCCTACTGCCAACCCAACCATATATCTGAAGTAATTGTTGTAAATTATATCATCAAAGCATAATTAATTAATAATCTTTATATACATACAAGTCCAAATAATTTATAATAAACAAGTTTAGCTGCCGATAAGAATGGATTTCTAGCTATAACTCTTTTATTAGTATGAGAGATAACTCTTCTATAAACATGTCTCAACATATCAGTTGAAATTGTGGGGTAGTGAGTATATGTTGCTACTCTACACCCACCAATATATTTAAATAATGGATATGTAAATGCATAACCCATGGTATCGATGTAAATGTCTAAAACAATATTTTATATGTCATTTAACATAATATATGGTATTTATAAAACAATTATTAAAACAGATATGAAATAAAATTTTACCTGGTACAAAACTATTTAAAGCTTCAATACCTAACCAAATTGATCCCAAACTCTGTCCTAAAAGTGTAAAATATGGATACATTGAAGGTTCCACCCATTTGCGCCTATGTAAGTATACAAATTCAATTTTATGCTCAATTTTATAATTAAATACTTTTTCTGCTTTATTTAAAATTTGTTCTGGATGTGCATCAAGATCCCCAGTATAAATAACTATGCATACATTAGGATATCTGATAAAAATAATAATTTAAACATATGATAATTAATTAAAGTTATCGTAAATAACATAATTATTATTTAATTTATTAATTTATTTAAAATAGTTATACCTGGTTTGTATAGCACTCACAGCAGCCCAAAGTACTCTTTCACCTCCTCCACCTGAATTACAATACGGATGAAAGAAAGCTACAACTGTTTCCTTGTGTGATCTTTCCATTCGACTTTTGGAATATTGCTTTCTCCATGTTATTAATAAAATAGGTAAGATAATAAATATACATAATATTTTACATATGACTATTACAAGCAACATATTTAATGAGAATACCATATGCATCCTGAAAGAATACAAAATTGTTAGACATACACATAACATTTGCTAGAAAAGATTTTAAACTAAAATATAATATTCTCACAAGAAAGAGATACAAATCTTACATGAAAAAATAAAAATTCATTTTTTGGTTTTTAAAACACATAAAATTTAACGAATTGATTTGCCATGTGCTTTTTTACAATGTTTTATATCAATTAATGTAACAAAATATTTTCAACCAAACCATCGCTTAATTTGATCACACACATCTTAATTTACTAACATTTTTTTTTCAGTGTAATTACTATTGTGCTTATTGTCTCGTATATTATTTAATATACACAAATATATATTGGCTTTCATATAATTAATGTGATAATTAATGCAATTCAATGCTCCTTTGAAGTAATGTATATCAATTATTTATTCGCAACATACGAATTTCTAATTTTATTTTTTAATTTATATCGATTTTGTCTCTACTTTTTAATTATAGGCTAGATTAACAGCTGTTAAGAGTAGACGACATTTAAATTCAATATTATTCACACGTGTTACGTTAAATTTAGTAAAATATCATCTAAAAGCGTAGGAGTTTTAATATTCATTCTGCATATATATTAAAGGTTCTTTACAATAATAAATAATTTTTGTTATTATTATATGAAATATATAATTACACAAAAATTTAGTTTTTTAAATTAAACACAGACTTCATTTCGAATTTTTAATTATGCCGCTTAAATTCTATTTTACCACTTTTATTTTATAGCTTTATATACGAGAAAGAAATGAAATTAAAAAATAAAATAAATTGGATCTTTTCTTAATCAGAGAGGAAATTTCCTTTCTGTTTTAATCTTTAATCTAGGCGTCAATTTCAATTCATGTATCTCTGAGACTAACCAAACCCTTTTCAAATGTCATTAGTGGAAGTTTGCCATGGATATAGAAATATGTTATTGTATATTGTAGAGGAGTGCGTAAACGAGTTGAAAAGGCGAAAAATATAGGAATAGAAAAAGATCGCTGCAAAAAGCCTCCTGTATTCTTGCTTATAATAATGCAAGCACATTCGTACAGTATGTAACTATGTATGCAAGTGTAACACCGATCAACAAGCAGCGTCAGTGAGCTTGCCTAATTAGACAAAGAGAGAAGGGAGATAAATTCAAGGTTCTGTTTCTATTCCCATATCGCACTCATTTACGCGATAACACATGTCCAGCTTGTATGTATAGACGTATATGTAAATATTCAAATGCATTTGATGAAACATCAAATGAAATGCGTAAAGCAACAACTATATATATATGTATTTAATTTATATCAGCTTGTATGTATATATATATACGTATTTTCACCACATTGCTAAAAGCAAAGGAAATCCGCCATATTTTCCTGTGTCTTCCAATATTTTCTGAGTGAAGCTACATTGGACAGGCAGTTTTTGTTTCATTCGTAGCAAAATTACGTGATTAGAATTTTTCAACGGTACATTAATAATCCATTTTAATATTGTTTCTTTATGTAACTCGTGCATTATTCATGTCCTTTTTTCAGCTTAGAAATGCGTTGTTCACCGCGTAGTGCATTCTATGTGTTATGATTTGTTTATTGATTACGACGCATTCATAATGTTTACTTACTGAAAACGCCTTTCGATCTAAGTCATATTGTCATTTATTTGAAATCCAATTGATTTACTTAATTTGTGTATTAAAGAAACTATGAAATTCAATTGATCGCTGTACGATATTTCTTTCTGAAGAAAAAAGAGTTCCAATTTGTACCAAAATAGATTAGCTTGTAAATACATGGATTATTTTAGGAAACTGTACGAATCGAAATGTATGTTATTTAGAAAAATTCATTTTACGTTATAATTTTTGTATACTTTATAATGAAAATATTAATTCGTATATTTATTTTAATATCATTGTGTATTTAATTTCAGACATAATTTCACGTTATATTTGGTACATTATACATGGATCAAATTAAGCAAGAATTTGTAAAAATATCATTTCTTGTGCGGATGTGAATAAGTTTGGGACAAGTTTAAGTTTTCCAAAATGATAGACACATCTATAAGTTCTTGTGCTAATTCAAATGCTTCGCTTGGAATAGATCAAGCATGTTTCAGTATTTTGAATTTATATATTAATCCTGTCATCTTTTATGCAATAGCATGGGAAGCTTACACAGTATGTATTCATATATACACAATTTTGAAATTAATTTATATATATCAAACACATGTGTAATATCTAAATTATATATAAATTATTGATTTGTAGGGTACTGGTGTCCCGTTGGCTACTTTAACACCAAAAAGTAATACAAGTTTGATAATAAGCACAAAATACCCATTACACATATATTATCAAACTGTTGAACCACATAAAAATTATGAATATTGTCAGTAAGTATCCTTTCTTCTTATAGGAACAAAAAAAGTGTTACAAGCCATTTTCTTAGAAACCATAGCTAATATTTACTAATTTTTTTTTTTTAATTTCAATGGTACAAGGGGGCTGATTATTTTTGGAGCAAGAGATTTTTCTAAGATGACTGCTAGGGGGTCAATGGAAGTCCCTCTCATTTTTTTAAAATTGAATGCATATTAATTTCTGTTCATTTGGATAGCTGTTCTGAGACTGCAAAACATTTGCTTAAAGCATTTTTTATTATTCTGCGTAATTAAAGAGTTATAACGAGAAAAAGATCTAAAGGGAGACTATGCAGAGACATCAAAGGTTAATTAAAATAGATATATCCTAAGGTACAATTCATTTTATTAAATGTCCAAAGTGGAAACTGTTGACATCTAAACATTTATTTATTTTTTGTATGATATTATTTCGTACATTTGATAATATTGTTGCAGTTATAGATTTACAGGCATTTAGTATTCTTCTCTTTATATCTTCTTTTGTTATAAGTGTTGTACTCATAACTTATAGATGTTTAGAAGTGAACATCATCATTTTAAATACTTCTAGAAAATTTTGTTTCAGAAAAATCTTTTGTACCATAAATAAACAGTCCCCTTGTATCGTGATATTTAAAAAAAAATTAATATCTGCTATGGTTTTCAAGAAAACAGGTTGTAACACTTTATTTGTATATATCTGATATGCACTTCCATCCAACTATGTATTTATTTCCAACCATCTTTGTAGCACAACTTATACCTTCAAGGAATATGGTAGTTATGGATGGAATATATCAAGTGCTGATATATGTTCTAATATTTATGTAATACATGAACCAAGAAATAGCTACTTTCGTAAGTAATATTTAATAATACATTTTCATAATCGTGGTTCATCATAAAATACTAACAACTCTAATACTAACAAATTTCTTTTACAGCAATTTTGACAGCATTTATGATATATATGTTATTAGCAGTCACATGGACAACATCTAAAGTTATTATACGAGTAATAAGAGGAAAATTGTCCCCCAATAATGTATATGATGTAGGCATAGTTTGATATATTATTGTACATTTCATTTCATTTCATTTCATTTCATTTAATATTATTCTAGGATTTGAATAGACTTCAAGAAGAGAATACAACACATCCAGTAATTAGAGTTACGAAATTCAGCAGTAGAATACAATCAGTAGACGCGTTTAGAGGGTATTTTTATATTTTTGCTTGTTTCTCGCGTATTTGCCAATTTAGATATCATATTACTTATATTATTACAGAATTGCAATATTACTGATGATATTTGTCAATAATGGAGGAGGAAAGTACGTTTTCTTCAATCATAGTGCATGGTTTGGACTTTCCGTAGCTGATTTAATACTTCCTTGGTAAGTAATTATTTATATTATGTTTAATCTTTCACAAAGTACAATAAATAACTTGTAGGTTTGCATGGATTATGGGTATGTCGATAACAATCTCAAAACGGGCAGAACTTCGTTTAACAACATCACGTGTGAAAATAACTTTATGTTGCCTTCGACGATCAGCGATATTGATTCTTCTCGGATTAATGTTAAATTCAATTGATAGTAAATCTTTAAACGATCTTCGTTTTCCTGGTATTCTTCAGTTACTAGCTGTGTCGTATTTCGTATGCGCCATATTGGAAACAATCTTCATGAAACCCCATTCTCAGGTTTGAATATAATCATTTTTGTTACGTATAGCTTTTATATTTATCTAATTGGTATCTACAAAAATTACTCATTAGGATATCTTACTCCAGTTTGGCCGTTTCGCTATATTCCGAGACATCTTAGATAGCTGGCCTCAATGGTTAATTATGGCAGGCATTATGACTACACACACATTAATTACATTCTTCCTTCATATACCGAATTGCCCGACGGGTTACTTTGGACCAGGTGGAAAATATCATTATCGTGGAAAATACATGAATTGCACCGCTGGCGCAGCTGGCTACATAGATAGATTGATCTTTGGAAATCACACGTATTCTAAAATAAAAGACTCTATTTATGGTCAAATCTTACGTTATGACCCTGAAGGTATATTGTTTATATATGTCTATAGAAAAATAGTTTGTATATAATTTAATATCCATGACGACAATTAAATTGCAGGATTGATGAACACTATATCGGCCATATTTATTGTTTATTTGGGAGTTCATGCTGGCAAAATTTTATTGCTGTATTATCAGGGTAATGCTAGGCTGATTAGGTGGTTCTTATGGGCAATATTTACAGTGAGTTGACAGAAATAAATTTTTTCGAAAGGCAATGTAATTCCTACTAACAAAAAATATTATTTTCTAGGGTATTATTGCTGGAATTTTATGCAATTTCGAAAGCGAAGGAGGAGTGATTCCAGTTAGCAAAAGGATGATGACATTATCGTACGTTTTGACTTGTTCTAGTTTTGCTTTTTTGTTGTATGCAATTTTATACTTTCTTATTGATTATAAACAATTCTGGAGTGGAGCTCCTTTCATTTATGCTGGTATGTATTAATGCAAAAAGAAACTGTTATATAAATAAATATTCTTTTTTATATGAAACTATATAATTATTGTTTTTCATAGGGATAAATCCAATTTTTCTGTACGTTGGTCACGTTTTGACAAAAGATTTATTCCCATGGGCGTGGAATATCGCTCATCCTTCCCATGCTTCTCTTCTGGCTATGAATTTATGGACAACAACTTTATGGGCAATAATTGCATATCTTCTTTATAGGAAAGATATTATCATAACTATTTAAAAGTATATCTATCAGCGTAATAATATCTACCATTGCCTTAACATGAATGAAACATTTCTTTTTTGTTCTATAAAACGTAAAGAAGACTTTCTATCTTTTAAATTAAAATTCATATTCAAATATTCTTTTATTAAAAAAGACTTTCTTTTTCTTTTACGTTTTATAGAACAAAAAAGAAATGTTAGATAACTGTATTATAGGCAAAGAAATACAATAATGTAAGAAAAGAATTAATGACACATTTACATTTGAGAACATTGTTAACATTGATTAATAGATATTAGGGAAAAAGGTAATTATTCTAGTTTTAAATAATTATTTTAAGTTTATTAAAGTTATATTAAATTTTTATAAATAAAGACAGTGAACGAATCCTTGCTTCATTATTTTAATAATTAAATTTTAATAATTTACTTGATAAATAATCAAAATATTATACAAATAACTAATATATTATAATTCTTCGTATACAATAAATATTACTTATGAATTTCGATCTTTTGGTTCTTTATATGGAAATTTGAGAATTCGAAAAATGTCTTCTTCACATGCGATTTTTTCTGCCTCCCCTGGAGTTCCTACATTATATATAATATAAATATGTAGATTTACTCATACTGAAAAAATTTTCGCTTTTAATTATATACCTTCAGGTGTTAGACGTTTTAGCGTATATTCATTTAAAGTATAGTTTTTCTCCAAAGCATGCGCCCTCATACTCTTATTAAAAAGATCGTTTCCGGTAAAATAAAGTACAGCGCAATAGTATTGATCATAAGGTGTAAGTCTGATATCAAGTCTCCTAAATGGTTTTTTATTATTACTGGGAATTTGACAGACACCCTAAAATTAAAGATGTTTTTAAACATAATTTCTTTGTCTAAATTGAATTAAATGATTAATGTACCATGAATTTTGTTTGCCCAAGAGATATTGTATTTACAATTAATTTTCTTTTTTCAAGACATTCCACAACATCTTTAAGTGAAGTCTTTTTCTTTGATTCTTTCTCTTTGGATGTATATGTAGGGTGTGTTAACAAAACATCAATATCCCCACTTTCTTCTTTTCCACGTCTGTAACTTCCACAAATAGTTATAATATATTCTTTGTTTAACTTTACAATAGAATCTTTTATAATTTTTTCAATCTGCTCAATCTCCTTTCTAGGAATTCCTTTTTCAAAATCTTCAAAATATCTAAAAAGAAACATGATTATTATGGGAACAAATAATAAGTACTATGCATCTGATTATTCTATACTTGAGCCCAATTTTTTGGTGATGATTTAATTTTTCTTGATGCTTCTTCAAATCATCTAAAGTCTTAATGCCACTATCCACTAATTCTTTGGCTTTTGTAGGTCCAATGCCAGATACACGAGTCAATAAATTAATTGCAACATTGCTCTCATCTTAATCTGTAAAAATAACAACTTTAAAAATCAATACAAAAAGAAAAACTAAAGTATATTTTGTTATTAAAAAATAAATTAAAATAAATACATCTTCCAACTTTTGTAACTTTCCAGTATTAAGAAACTCGTCAATTTTTTTAGCAATTTTTTCTCCAATTCCTGGTAATTTTCTTGCTTCTTGTCCGCTTTTTACTCTCTCTGATAATGTACTTAAGGTACTTGCAGCTTTACGATAGGCATTATACTTGTAAATATTGTTACTAACATTCCGCTCATAATTTGCTAACTCTGTAATTTCATTATGTAAATTTATACATCAATTATTAATTGTATGTGATAGTTATAAATATTTAAATAACAATTCTAAATTTTTTATGATACAAACTCTAAGGTTACAAATAATGGCAAATAAAAGTATGCCTTTATTAAATGATTGAAACTTTTACTTCTATTATTTTCTTTTATTTATATAAAATATATATATACAGAATATATAACAAATAATTTACCCATAAGAAAATCACATAAATCTTGATTCGGACTTCCTGCACTATCACTGGCCTTTCGTTTCCCCATCTTATTGAATAAAATTGTGTATACAAACAAGTTTAATTTATTAACTTTTTTATCAAGTAGCTTTTTTTTCAAAAGAACGTAAAAAGGAACTGACGTATGTAATGTTTCTCGTTTACGTATACATCTATATAAATACTACTTCACAATTGACATCTATGTGGATGTTGACCAATGACTGAACGTTTATTTTATGTTTCTATTTCAAATGTTCTGGCTAAATTTTTCGAAAATCGATTAAAGATTCAAGAAATATAACAACATTAAATTAACCATTTCGCAATTAATAAATTCTTTTCCGAGTATTAAAACTTAATATTACGTTACTTTCATATAATTTACGTAATTGTACGAATAAAATAATAGTTGGATATTATTAAAATGAAAAATAATAAGTCAAGTTTTAACATGTTATATTTATATATTTTGGGCGAACGTATATACATTTTCACACACAAATATAAACCATCTCTTCTAAAAGAATTAACAATGTTCTGCTATATTAATACAGCAATCATAATCTCTTTTAATTTATTTAAACAGGAGAAATATAGATGACTTTCAATATAGATGACTTTCAATATAGATGATTTTCAATATAGATGATTTTTAATATATATAATTTTCAATATAGATGACACTTTATGTACTTACGTTTACATTTGATATTGTACTATAGATTATAATGGGTAAAAAAGGGATTTACACACTATACAGAAGATATATTACTTCAGCCTTGTAATTTACAACTACGAACTTATTTAAACGAAAAACAAATAAATATAGCATCGTGTTAAAATACTATTCCTAAATACTAAATTTAACAAATAGTTGGTTTATGTAAGCCATGAACATACCATGAATGAAGTTGTTCGTTTTTAAGTATTAACCATATTTAGATGTTAGGAACATATTTTAAGAATTACGTTATTGATATTTGATAATAAGTAAATCTTCCTTGTTAAACATCAAATTACAATTCCATTCAAAACTTGACATGGATAGTAACAGAATCACTTACATTGGACGGATCTTTATACCCCATCTCTGATGTCAAGTTATCATATTTCAGATTTTCAATATTTAAGTATTTTTTATGTATTTTTGATTATATGCTGCTTTATATTGAAGACATACGACTATATGCTGCACGACCCTTTACACAATAACTAGAAATACACGTGCAAACGCTAAAAGCTAAAATAAATATTCCAACGAAAACGTAAATCCATAATTGAGGAAATCTTCCTGGGAGCCATAAAATTGTAAAATTTATCATTTTCTCTTGTGTATCTAAAAATGAAAAAGAAGAAATATAATTAAAAAGAAAAAAAAGCTGTCAATTTCATAAATGAACACGATGTTATATTTTCTCTACCGATGTAAACAAGTCCGTAACCCGTATGAGGAGTACCCATTCTGTATGAACATGTGGGTATTTGCAACTCGTGAATATCACCTACGTCCATTCTTAATGAATGTACTAGAGTTTCATAAGGAGATAAAACCCAAATGTCACTTAATTGATCTGTTACTGGATCTAAACTGATATGCATGGCCTTATGTTCATGTGCAGTAAAAATAATTTGGGGAGACAATTCTTTCAGTACCTAATATCGTAATGCAATTATTAACAAGAACTAAAAATAACATCACTGTCTAAAAAATGAACAAATATCACATACATTTTGGACGAAGGTACCAGGCATAAATAATAAAGGCATATGACTAAGTACTACGTTTGTTGTGTTTCTTTCTGCATAATCGTTAAGGAAGGCATCTTTTGGTGCTTCTGGCATTGTATGGGTTAATCTATTCACCTAGAACAAGAAATATGCATATTACTACATATAATATAATCCAAAATATATTTACATATATATATACATGTACATTCTCCTATAAACTAATATATGCTTGTCATTACCTTAAAAAATGTTACTGTCTTATAAACTAAAGTGTCAGGTTGACTATATGCAAAATTAAATCTGTTATAAATATTGGATGAAACTACATCCTCTTCACCTCCAATATCATTATCTCCTGGTAGATAAATTTTCTGATAAAACAAAAAAATGTTTAAATATATCTTGAACAATGGTATTCACCTGATTACTTATATGTAATTATACCATTATATGATCAGGCATTTCAAAGATAGAATCTAATCTCCTTTTGTAATCCTTAAAACTTTCTGCATTGGCAATATGTCCTTCATCCATAAGATCCCCAAGAAATATAACAACATGAGGATTAGAGTGGTCTAAGGCTCTAGAAAATGTTTTCTTCAAGTACCTGCAAATAAAACACTGTGGAACAAAATTCAGGTCAATATTTACATTTGAAAAGAACCATCAAATTTGTATAAGGCTCATGATTCGATAAACAAATTAATCATTATTCGTACTTGTCACTATCCCATTGTGCTATCCATGAGCCAAAATAATTTTCATTCTTTTGACCTAATATCTGAGAATCAGCAACGAGCAGCACCTTGACACATTCTGAACACTCTCGTACTGACCATTTTAACTTTTGTATATCATACACTGAAAATTCATTGTAAATTACAACAGCCAGCACCAGAAGACCAATTGCAATCGCTTTATTCTTCAATCTATATAGTACAATTTGTTAAACAAACGTTTTATTAAAATTTTCAAAATAAACAAAAGAATATTAATAATATAAAAATAATAAAGCATCATTTTACGATTCTAATATTCTGTCAGAATGTTAGTTAAATATAATGTACATCGTTGATATCGACTACATCATAATGAACGCATTTTACCTGTTTCGTCGTAACATTTCTAAGATTTCTAATGTTTGATAGCATTGATAATCTTAAGACCAAAGCAGATTAGTACATTTTTTACTATATCCTTCGAAGTGCAGAAAATCTTTGACATGGTTTTGTTTTTCTACAAAATACGGTAATCTAATTAACTAAAGGGTTATACAATTATAGAAAATATATAAGTATATTTGTTACTGTTTCATGCGCATAACTACCTCGTTAAACAGTATGGATAACCACCCGATAGTCTACTATTCGATTGTAAAATTGATTTAACCGTACAAAAAATGGAACGATACACATTGATACCTTTTGAATCATGCTTGATTCAAATAAAAATCGATATTTACAAAACAGTATATAATTCACTATAGATGGAAATAGTCATATGATTATATGCATAGACGTAGAGATATAAAGATAGAGTACACTATACGAGTCATATACTTGTGCAAGTATGCGATAAAAAATAGAAAGAAAACACTGCATAGAGGCTCCTTATATTTTTGTCTAATCAGGCATATATGCTGACGTAGCTCATTCATCGGTGTTACATATTTACTGTACGAATATACATGTGTTATTCTACAAGGCCTTGTAGAACAACGCCCCTATGCAGCGTTTTCTTCCTATTTCTATATTGCTTTTTCAGCTCGCTTACGCACTCTATATGGTGTAGTCATATGTAATAGCCATTATATTTTTTCTATACTCGTCATTCATAATTTCATAACAATCATGCGATTTTATTATGTTCGTTTTCAGTGGGAGTATCTTAATGGTTTAATATTAAATATTGTAAGTATTAAATATAATAAAAAATTAAATTATTAATAAAATTATATATTAATATTAAGTATACAATGTAGATAACATTAATAAAATAATAATAGGTATTATATCTTTAGTTTGTCGTAATTAAATGTTTCTAATAAGAAAATAAATGAACAAGTAGGAAATTTTACACATGATAACACATGATACAAAATTAAGTATCTTTTACTCATTGTTTAAAATATTACTAATAATCTTATGGACATATTTCTTGATTCCCCTTTAGAAAAATCATAGACACAATAATTTTTTATCTTTAATATATAATTTACGCATATTAGATTTCTTGCTTCAATCGGAATATATTGCTTTTGTTATCCGACTCAGAAGAAAAAAACTTCCGATAATGACCATCTACAATGGCTTTGTTTAACGAGAAACATAAACATAACATCGGTTACGTGGTATTTCAGTTACTCGCTAGTAGTCTCTAGTAAATTACAAATAGAGATAACCCTACTATTGTAGAAAATATTTAGACAAAGTTGCCAAATGCGATATACTTTAGTAATCGACAAGTAATATGTCTTTTTAATCCAACTCGCTGAATGTATCTAGTTTTCCTACTTAAAAGGTTAATGTTTGAAACACAATATCGCAAGCACCATGATTACAAGATCGTGAATAACGAAAGTAAATACGAAATTTGAGAGTGACCACAGATTGATAAATAATTTTGACATTTAATCAATAAATTTGTTAAATAACTATTGTTCGTGACTTCGGCTACGTTATTGTACAGTTAAATACGCGGCGCTAGAATTTACCCTATTATCATACAAGATATTCTTCATGCTAGAGGGAGCCACAGGCCTACTCCAGTTCACAATACATACAGTTCACATAATATACATAATAAAGATATACGCTGCGAAGAATTTTATGACCATATTCGCGTTGCGTCAGCAAGTGCAATGTTCATCTATTTTCGGTTATTTCACAGCGACGTGTATCATTTCAACAATCAGTGATCTTTTAATTTGGAAAATGGCCGAATCGGAACAAAGAAATAAAGAGAACTGTATCGTAGGACCGAAGGAAACAATGGTGAAGCAAGAAAAGCGTGAGAACACGTTGACGAATGGCGGGAAGGGATCTGGCGATGACGCGGATAGTCTCGAAGAATTGCCTCTTGATATAGGCGAACACTACCTGGTTCGAAGATCCGATAACTCCTGGCGTAAATATATTATCAGACGATTATAATTTTTTTATCTATTATTACGTATGAAGAAACATCTAGTGTTAACGGATGATTATCTGCGCGCTTTCTTCGCCGTTTCGTATTTGTGTTTGTATTACCGGCTTCACCCGAATAAACTATACTTGTTTTGAAAACATTACGGACGATGTTTGTATAGGAAGAGGACAAGAAAGAAATACGACAAATGTACTTTTGTTGAATTTTTGATTTTGATATCATTTTATGATTAAAAAGAAATGCTTTATTATAAAATAGCTAAAACTGATATATTTTTAAAATTATGCATACAAAAATACATATTTAGCTTTAAAATCCTCCTGTAAAAAATGAAGTATGTAATTTATTGTATTATTTTCTTGTAGTCTTCATATGATACTTGAAATATTTGGCTTGTTATTTTGCAAGTTGTAAATTATTTAAGGTTAATGAGTTATGTGTATAATATCAAAGAAAAGATTTTTTAATTGTATTCAGATCCAGCAGAGATTATACAAACCAGATATAATGAGAGTGAAAGTCATTATGAATATTATGTACATTATGAAGGACACAATAGGAGATTGGATGAATGGGTGCCCAGAGACAGAATTATGTCAAGCAGGTTTGACATGAGTGATAGAACTTGGAAAAGTGGAGATAGAAACTCTAGTACTGACTTGCTAGCAGATTCTTCAGATCGTAAAATTACAAGAAATCAGAAAAGGAGACATGATGAAATTAATCATATTCAAAAGGCACATATTTATGAGTGTATCTATCAAATTTTGGATGTGTGTTTATAACAAATTTTGTTATTTTCAATTACAGACATATGCTGAAATGGATCCTACAACTGCCGCTTTAGAAAAGGAACACGAAGCAATAACAAAAGTCAAATACATTGACAAAATTCAAATCGGTAAGCATCAATACATATCTTACAGTATTATACCCAATATGTGAAAAAGGTTTCATTATTTTCAAAAGTTTACTTTTAGGAAAATATGAAATTGATACATGGTACTTTAGTCCATATCCAGAAGAGTATGGCAAGCAACCAAAGCTATGGATTTGTGAATACTGCCTTAAATACATGCGCCTTGAAAAGACTTATAGATACCATATGGTAAAAAATGTTAATACTAAGTTATTTAATTTTTTATGAAAATAAATAAATTAGAAGCTGAAATTTTTTATTTTCAGAGTGAATGTACACACAGGCAACCAGTTGGCAAAGAAATATATCGTAAAGGCACATTAAGCATTTGGGAAGTGGATGGTAGAGAGCATAAAATTTATTGTCAAAATTTATGTTTGCTCGCAAAACTTTTTTTGGATCACAAAACCCTTTACTTTGATGTAGAACCATTTCTTTTTTATATCCTGTGTGAAGTTGATAAACATGGAGCTCATTTAGTTGGTTATTTTTCAAAGGTATTTTCCTCTTTCTATATATGATTACATCTATAACCTGCAAATTATTTTTTTTTTACCATGTTTTATCTGCTTTCAGGAAAAAGAATCACCCGATGGTAATAATGTTGCTTGCATTTTAACTTTACCGCCTTTTCAAAGGCAAGGATATGGAAAACTTTTAATCGCTTTTAGCTACGAATTAAGCAGAATAGAACAAACAGTTGGTAGTCCCGAAAAGCCGTTGAGTGACTTAGGAAAATTATCATACAGGAGTTACTGGAGCTGGATTCTTTTGGAAATTCTGCGGGATTTCCGAGGTACTCTTAGTATTAAAGATCTGAGGTAACTTTCGATAAAATTGTATAGGAAAGTCGGTTAAATTACGTACATAACAAAGTTAAAAAATATACAATATAATATACAGTCAGATGACAAGTATATCGCAGACGGATATAATATCGACATTGCAAAGTATGAACATGGTCAAATATTGGAAGGGACAACATGTAATCTGCGTAACACCTAAATTAGTCGAGGAACATATTAAAAGCAGCCAGTACAAGAGACCTCGTTTAACAGTGGACAGCAGTGCACTTCGATGGGGAGCTCCACCACGAAAGAACGTGAAATCTGGCAAGAAATAGTAGAAAGAAAATGGGAATTCGACGGCTTTCATTACCGTGAGATTCACGATTTAATGTGTTTAGCAAACACTTGATAAAACAGCGACAAAACGATGTTTCCAAGTTTGTTAAACAACTTTTATACGATGCATTACAGTCTCCACTAATATGCATTGTACACGTGCAGGGTTTTTTGATCGGAAGATAACGCGAATGAACACGCTTTATAGAGCTTCGCTATTCTTCAGAGCGTAGAAATGTTGATAGGTGGTTTAAGATAATGTTCTTTATATAGTTTTCTGCCTAGCAGTACACTATGAAAAGAGAAATGAAGATAATATACTGATAGTGACTCCAAATGTCATGTATTTATAATGGAAAGATTATTTATTTTTGTTCGAGATTTATCAATTCGAAAATTAACATTGACGATACCACGCAGTATTAGATTGTATTAATGATTTTTTATGTAAATTCATTAATAATAAACTATGTATTCGTGAGTAATTATGGTAAAATTTCAACGAATATAACGTCGAGAGATTAATGTCGTATCAATATTAACACGTTGATGCCGGCGCGACCCATCGGCGTGTCGCACGTGTCTGTTCCGTGAGGCGGCGTGCCCCATCGGCGAGTCATACGTGTCTGTCCCGAGGGGCGGCGATGACACATGTATTTCACAAAATAGGTAGTGACCCAGCGCCGCCCCACGAAGCAGACAGTGAATTCGAGCGCCGCCCCACGGAGAAAACCATAAATATCGGCGCCGGCGTCAGCGTGTTGAGGTAAAGTAATATTCGTCAATCATAATTTTGCAATAGAAGATTTATGCATTTCTTTTGCCAACTTAATGGCATACTTAGCAGTTCCAGGTGCAGTACATACTCCGTAACCTCCATGACCGTAATTATGCACTACCTATAATACAGGGCGTTTCATTAATGATAACGAAACGCAATTCATTGAAATAAACAATATTTCATTAAAACTAACAATAGCTTTAGAAAACCCATTTACGATGTGTTCAACTTCCACTCTGACGTTATTTGCTCTATATGGTCTCAAGCCAACTTCTTCTTTTATAACTTCTGCTTTCTTAAGGCCTGGAAGAAGGTTTTCGCATCTCTCGCGTATCGCTGCAGATTCATGCGGACAAAGTTTCACATTTTCGGAATCAAAATTTCGTGAACCACCTAGAGTAACTGTGCCATTAAAACCAGGTATAATGTAAGTGTCCAACTCGCCATAGAAGAACGTTTTTATCCATGGTGCCTTTACCTATTTTTTTTAAATTTGTAAATTGGACTTTGTTCTTTCATGAAATAAATTCTACATTAAAAAGAACATACTTTAAGTACTTGACCACGCATAGAAACGAGACGTCTATCGTTACATAAAGATCGTGCGCCCAGACCTGTACAATTCATAATTAAATTCCAATCGGGAACAAGTTCCCTCAGAGAATTAAATTCTTTTACTGCTAAACTGATTCCATTTTCTTCTAATCTAGAAAATAAGTATTTCTTTAATAACAATCGTGAAAGATTATAATCAATACAGTAAATTCGTTACTTCTTGCGTGCCCATGGGAGATGTAATTTGCATTCGGTGAGAAGAGTACTAAAAAATGACCCATATTTCCAGTTACCCTCGACTAGCTGAAATTCTTCATCCGTGACTCTCCTATATATTGGTACTAAATTTTCCATCCACTGACTCTATTAAGAAAAAGAAAAAATTAACAAATACTAATTTCTTTTCTAATAAAAACTATTTTTAATTTATTATCATTATTTGTTTTAAAATGTAATCGTAATAAAAAGATACATTTTAAAGTATAGAATAAACCTTTACGGTTTCCGGAGAGGAATTTGCGAATAAGTAACCGGAAATAGCAGTTACACCGGCGAAAGAAGCTTCATGAGATTTTCGGATATCATCATAATATGCGTACGAGTCTCGCAGCCAGTTTCTAAAAGAAGCACTTAATTACACAATATAAAAACTTAGGTAGAAACAAGTACAAGATTTGTCTTTCATATGAACCTTGTTATTTCTTCAGTTGGTCCAGAATATGATGAACCAACTCT
Organism: Bombus huntii; assembly: GCF_024542735.1. Taxonomy (NCBI): domain Eukaryota; kingdom Metazoa; phylum Arthropoda; class Insecta; order Hymenoptera; family Apidae; genus Bombus; species Bombus huntii. Next base: position 2,158,410 of record NC_066255.1, on the reverse strand, counting down.
AAATATTCCAGCAGCCACATGACTGACAGTATTATTAAAATCAGAAGCGAAAACTGTGATTTCAGAGTTACGTAATTCACGAGTTAATTGTAAGGCTGTTGTCAAACCAATTATTCCGCCTCCAATTACGGCCACTTTCATTTTTTTTCTTTTATATAAATCACAATATAAATCACAAAGTTTTCTCCTTAAAAAATTTCAGTAGAACACCTCAGTAGTTGATCATCGAAAGACTTGAGAATAATCAATGTACTTTGACGCGATCCTAAAAATTGTACAACATTTATCTATTCTTCTTGTTTTGACATGTTTCAGTTCTACTGAATGTATCTATTGTAACCGCAGTCGATAACGTATGTATTTTGAAATGAACGCACAAGCCTTATTAAAAGAATTACGTTTATTTGTTACAAATCGATACTTTTCCAAAAGTTATTGTAGTAATTCAGATATTACGGGCAGTTAACATTTCCTTATTAAAGATGAGAAACATCATTTAATCCAAAAAGGGAAAGATTTGTTTACAGCATAAAAAGAAATTACGATCTTCGCACGCTAAACAATGATCTACCGAGATATGTATAATAAATGTTAGAAATTCAGAGAGAATAGTTAACCAAGTTCAGCTTAATTTTCTTGTTTATTTGCCTTATTCGTCGGTTAATATGAAATTTGGTCTAATTACATCTATTTCCTCGCGTATATATGTACAAATTTCATTATCTCATTAATAAAATGAGCTCGAATAATTAAAAGTACTTAACTCAAAAAAGAAAGAAGAAACTGCACAAGACCCCTTTTTTTGTTAAAATTATGCCTAAATCAAAAATAACCGATACACTATAGAAATAAAATATACAATGATAAATTCATATCTTATGTTACCTTACATCTTCAATAATATAATTGTTGTTAACAATTGATCTTTAAAGTGTTTCGGATAAATTGTACTTGTCTCATGTGTTACAATTTTCCACTGTATCTCACTCTTCTTTTTTCCTCGACTATTTCTTTCTTCGTATCGAAAAATATATAAACGCAACGCGTTGCAGGGACGTGGACGCAATGGAACACTAGTCGTACGCGAATTCTTTTCATTTCGAGAGCGACTAATAATTGTGTCACGAAAAATGAAGCTATTTACAAAAAACAAATTGTTGATGAATTTGTTACTAATAATAATACATTATTTTTTGCGTCTAAGTCCTGTGCAAAATTTCAACGATTTCACAAAGCCTTTATATCAAGGCCACGCACATTCTTCTCTTTCTCATTCTTTGTGACTTCACTGGGAAGTAAGAGTTCATATAACGTTCACTTTACAAGTTTAACACCTACGATTGTTACACTTTAGCATAGAATAATGTTATCTAAAATACATAAAAGCCTTACGCCTTGCTGCAAGGTTGTATCGTGTAATTCAAAGGAGGAGGAGGAACTAAGAGAGGCAGCGGTGTAGGTGGTGGAGGAGCTTGAACATTGTTCGAAATTGCAGCAGCTGTTGTTTGAGCTTCACTAGTACGGTTGTTAGCGTTGTAAGCGGAAAGATAACTTGGCCAAAGATGCGGCGGTGGAGGAGACCCTGGAGGTGGCGGTGGCGGAGAACGATCATCTAATTCGTCCGAATCATTCATCATCATCGCCGTTAATGGAGTGACACGGGGCTTCTTCAGTTTTATGATTTTCACCTAATAAACACAATTAAAGAAACGTTGATTTGTTACATTAGAATGAAAAGCTCACGGTTTAATTCTTTCTTCGTCTCTTATAGATAACAAAGAAATTAAATTTATAAGCTAAGAAATGGCTAACCTTCACTTTTTTCTTTGCTTTTGGAGGTCGTGTTCTTTTCTCTTGTTTTCTACTCTTTCTAGAACTGGACCTTCGAACGTCACGAATTCCACCTCGAGTGACAGTAGTGGGTGGTGGAGGGGAAGGCATATCCCCTTCACCGCCACTAGGACTAGTACCTTCTCCAGGTTTGATTCCATCCGCGAATTGGACAGATTTTTTACTTCTCTGTTTCCGTTTTCCTAATTTCGCTAATTTAGTTTTCTTCATTTGATTTTTCAATTTGCTTAACTTGTTCTCACCAGCTTCATCTTTGCTGGACTCATTTTTATCTATTTCTATATCCTCTTTGTCCGTGTTGTTTCCGTTATCATTTTCAGGAGTAGAAAGGTCATCCAAATTGCCATTAGGTACCGAGGTCCTTCTAAAATATATTTAGATTTATGTACATTTATACTTGAAAAATGAAGTAAACTGTGTTGTTTACCTTGTCAAATAGAGATATGAACAACTGTATACCTGAAACCTGATGCGACTAAAATTCCTTTCAAAGGCGGTGGGGGTAACTCCGGCCATCCTTTAGATTCTGTTTCGATTTGGACCTTAGTTGTTTCATCTATCGCTGTTACCGTTGTAGTTTCATCGATTTCGCTTTTCAATTTATTTAACCGTGACTTTTCATCGTCCTCTTCTTCTTCCTCTTCGTCGTCATCCGCTTCTTCTTCTTCTTCTTCGTCATATTCCACCTCAGCCTCCTCCTCTTCCTCTTCTTCCTCGTCCTCCTCAACAGGTACCTCCTCTTCTTCTGTGGAAGCAGAAGATGCGACTACCGGCATTTCTTCCTCCTTCTCAAAAATAGTAGAGGAAGTTTGTTGTTCCTCTGCATCGCCTTGCTCTTCACTTTCCCGAAGAGCTTTTAAAACAGATGGATCCAGGTTTGAATTCTTCTGCTGATTTGCGTTTTCTGACTGACGCATGTTACTCTTCTCTAACAATTGAAGAGCGCGACGATTAATTCGTTCGATTCGCCTACGTTCTTTTTCCTTTCTCCTAATCTCACGCAGTCGCTTACGCTCCTCTTGTTCTTTTCTACGAGTCTCCAAGATAACTTCGTAATTATAAACCGGCAGAACAGGTACTTCTACAAATTTTAATCATTTAAATAATTATTTACATTATTTAATGACGTTTGTAATAAAAAATTTGAAAAAGTAAATTCTCATATATTTACTCTGCGGTGTCACTTCTGCTCTGGGGAACGTCGTTTGCGTCACAGGAAGTGGCACAGGAGCAGGGCCAGGGACAGGAACAGGAACGGGAACAGGAACGGAAAGAGGCAATGAAACTGGGGACAAAGTGGAAACTGGTGTCGATGAGTTCATAGCGGATGGAACGGCCGGTACAGGCATGGGGACAGGAACTGGAACAGGTACAGATATAGGTACTGAGGGAACCGGAGAAGATTGAGGGACTGTCGTGGAATACATCATCCCTCCTGATTGATCAACTGAAGAAGGCTGTCCACCGCTCCAATCCAAGGACGTCGGCACAACCTGAAGAACATTACCTACGCGAACTACTTGACTGGAACCTCGTACAATTGGTGCTGAGGAGGAGTTGGTCGGCTCTCTGTGTGTTGCTGGGACACCATTGAAATCTGCAGGTACTACTTGCAACACATTGCCCACCTGTTTGATACGTTTACGTTAAAATACACTATTTATTCCTTTTTAACATCTTTACAATATCATTAAATAAAAGGAAAGATAAATGAGCCAAAAATATAAAGAAATGAAAATGAAGCAATATTATACCAATTATAATACTGAAGAAGACAAACATAACCTGTAAAACTTGTTAAGCTAAAGATTATCATTGTCATTGATTAATTTAAATGTCACATACTTGTAAAACAGTAGGTTGTTGACGGTATAACATTTGCTGCTGTTGTCCAGGTGGTGATGGATAACATACATTCGAATTAAAGTTTTCTCCGTAATCATTTGATATTCCTGCTCCATCCTGTTGCTTCTTAATTCCCAGTTCAAGTTCTAGCCTAAAATTAACCAAAAGATCTAAATATGTACATAATATTACATAAAATATAAATATTTATAAATAGTGGGATCAGTCAATCTATAATGGTTCAGGAAACAGTGGAAAGGAAGGGTAGGTGGGGTTGGGATTCCGAACACGATTTCTATAGGTATTACCTATCGTCGAGGGATAGGCGTTTCGGAGAACTCGCCGTTGAGTCATCAATGCACGGTGGATAAGTCAAGTTATTCTCTGTATAGTAATATTCGTTTCCAACTTCGTTTTCAGCCGAATATTGGAAACTTGTTGCAACTGTCTCCATATTGTCACCGATGTGCATTTCCGAGTCTAACACAGTCGAGTCCCTAGGTAGTCCGGATACGGACTGCACGATCGTTTCTATTCGTCTACCTCTTTCGGTGCAGCTATCTAATAGTTTCATATTATCGTGTTCATCCTTCCTTTCCCTTGAACTTTCGCTCACTCTACCTCGTCCCATGGAAGGTGATCTGAATCGATAGTAAGATAAACTTACCAACAATCCAACAATAACTAATTACTATAAATTATTTTTAGAAATTCACCTGGAAGATCGTAATCGTTCCGTCATTCGTAAATGATCCGGACTTCTCATTCTGGACCCCGAGGTAGACCTAGTTCTTGATCGAGATCCTGATCTAGATCTCGATCTTGAATGCATCATCGACCGGGACCTGGATGTTGATCGAGATCGCGATCTGGATCTAGATCTTGACCTAGATCGTGATCTTGATCTTGACCATGATTTCGATCGCGATCTAGATTCACGTCTAAAGCGGTCGTGTGATGATCTACGTGGTGATCTTCGCGACCGTAATGGAGAACGACCTCTAGGTGGAGGTAATTTATCCGTTCTTCGAACGTGTCCATGTCTATCTAGATCCAAAGGTTCTCTTTCCTTTTCCCATTGTCTGTCTCTTCTTGTACTGAGCCTACTTTTTCTTTTGAAATAATATAATTCGTTTAGTGCGCATTGTTAACGTCAATACTACTTTTATTAATAATGTTAATATTAATGCTACCTATGCTTGAATTTTGATGAAGGACGAAAAGGACCTTCCATGATATCCCTCTCAATACTGTCATCCCTGTAGTACGTTTTCTCTTCATAATCAAGATCTAAATCTTGACTATTGGGATAGGAATCTAAGGACTCATTTCCATCCCGAAGCATGTTCTCTGCTTCGTACGGCCATAGTGACCGATCTGCTTCATCTCCGCGAAATCTACTCTCTCTATGTCTATCAATATCCACGTTTCTCTCTCTTAGTACTTCCATTGGTTCGTACGACCTACCTTCCTTTTCTCTTTCCATACAGTCGTACTTCTTTCTATTCCAGTCACCTCGATCTCCTTTAATAGGTCCATGTTTTTTAAAATGATCTGTAGACAATTACCAATAATACTAAATCATAAAAAATTGAAGGTAAAAAAAGGAAAAATATTAAAGAAAGAAAAAAACATTACCTTTATTATGTGGGGTAGTGTTAGATCTAGGAGAACCTCTTATAGATCTTTCTCTTCTATCATCTATTCTTGCTCTACTGGATCTATCCTCATCGATTCTATTTGATCGTTTTTCTTTACTAGAAAAGCCTGCAAACGACTCTTCCTTTCTCTTTGGACTTTTGCTTCTACTTCTACTCCAACTGCGGCTATGGCTTTCGCTACGACTTCCTTCCCGTTCCCAGGAAGTACGTTTTTTATTGCGATTAGTAGAAGGACTGAACCTCCTTCTACATTCATTGTACTCCTGTTTCGAACTCCTACTATCTCTCCTATCTACTCTTTCTCTATCATCAAATTTCTTATCTCTTCTTTCTTTGCTACGATCACTAATTCGTTTATCTTCCCTATTCCCCTTTCTACTAGGACTTTTCTTTTTCTGCTCTCTGCCCGGTGATCTTACTTGACATTCCGTGTCACTAATATCTTTACTATTACGTGGTCTAGACTTTTTAAGTTCTTCCAACTTAGTTCCTTTGTTCCCAGACCTGTACTCATTGAAATCGAGCTTCACCGCCCCTGGTGATTCCGATTTTGTGGTAATCGAGGTTTTCACTGTTATCGACAAGTCTTTCGAGTCCACCTTAACATCCGTAATAGTAGTCTGTTCCGTAGGAATAACTTCAGCAACAGGTGCATGTATATTGGATGTCTTTTCACACTCGATCCTAAATTCATTAGGTTCTTCGCAATATGTGTTTTTTATATCGTTTTTCACAGAGTGCGACTCTCGAAGTTTCTTCTGAATGGTCAATAGAGCCGCAGCGTGTTGCATGGGATCGTCTGAAATCATTTTTGTCTTCACGCGTTCATTGTTTCGTCGGACTAACAGTTGTTTAGGAATCAACTTGAGTGCTGCTTTTCCTTCATTAGTCTCCTCTGTTCCTTTTGCGCTGGCAGATGAAGATATTGCCTCAGAACTCTTGTTGCTTAATTTTCCATGTGATTCATCAGATTCATACCCTGCGAATATGTCCATTCGTAATGATTTATAGTTCGTGTCTGGGTATGGTTCGTTGATTGGAAATTCAGACGAACTTTCAGATACTTTCACATCGAATTTCTTTCGAAGAGTCTGATCCTCTATCTTCTGCACTCCTAAAATTTCTTCAAATTCTTCCTTCATCACTGCAGCTTTTGCATATTTACCATCGCGATACTTTATTTGAAGAGGTATATTGGGAACTGATTCATCATCAGACATAACCAGAATTTCATTCTTTAGTTTATCGTGTAGGAGACTCTCCTTCAGATTTACCTGATTATCCTTAAAAATTTCCATATCCTAAAAGAAGAAACAAATAATTAATATACTTAATTAATATAGACTTAAAAAATGTATCTTATATATAAACATACTTCAGACTTCTGGGATCCAGCTGGAGAACTGGGACTATATAATTCTGTATTTTTTTTCGTTAATTTCACATCTATCTCAAAGATATCCTTTAATTGTCCTGCAGTACATTGTTCTTTCGAAGGCGTCAATTCCTTGGTCTTATCAAAGAGCACATTCTCCTGTGAACTGTTGCCCAAACTTCTTATTCGCGACTTACATCTAGTATGTTCTTCCGGAGTCCAGGATGATTCTAACAAATCTATATCCTGACATTTTCTAGGAAACAAATCGATAATATCTGCACTTGTTGAATTCTTAGATGTAGACTTTCTCAACTGCTGTTCAACCATACAAACGTCCTCGTCTTTTATCTTCGTTTTAGCTAATATCGGGTCACGGCATTCCAAAGATACTCTCTCAATATCGTGGTCGAATTTATTCACTTTCGTCCATTCTGCACACTCTTCCTCCCACATAACAGGAGCTTTAAGCTTTATTTTTTCTTCAGACTGTGATTCCATATCCCAACGACTTTTCTTGCTCTTTTTGCTAGTAACAACATCATGCTTCATAGATGCATCCACATTTTTACTGACTGCATTTACCTCCTTATGGATGCTCTCAATTATAGTAATGCTGTCTTCTACGTTTTCTTTTCTGTCACTTTTTTCTCGTAAGAATGATTCTTCTTCAATGTCCCAATCATCTCTCTTCCTCTTACTCTTCTGTTCCAGGAGCATCAAAGCTTCTTTCTCTCCTTCTTCTTGTTCTTCTTCCCAAATTCTCATTGCAGACAATCTATCTTGCCTCTTTTTACATTCCTTTACAGTTTCCTTTTCTATAGCGATATATGTATCTGTTTTCTTATCATATCGAACCTCTTTTTCTAATTTCTTTGAAATACGAGAGGTTTTCTTTTTATTAATCATTAAATCAGACACAGCTTCTAAGCTGTCAACTTCCCATTCGTCCGCTAGTAATTGTCTCTTATTTACTTCCTTTTCAAGTTGTGTTAACGATGGGACATTCAGAGTATCAAATTCAGTCTCTCCCCATTTATCTCTTTTTTGTTTGTCTAACTTTTTAGAAAGCTTTATTTCGTCTTGCATTATTTGCTGAGATATACGCTCACTCTCCTTCTTCCAGTCAGCTAAAAATTCACTGCTGTCCTTTTTCTCTTTATCTCTTTTCCTCTTTTTCTTTCCATCTACATCTTCTTCTATCTTTAAACTCCCTGGGATGATCTCCTTGCTTATGCTTGAACATTTTTCTTCCAAACGTTCGTCATTTTTATTCTTGTCATCTTTCTTGCATCGTTCCTCCTTCCTTTCTATTTTTCGAATGTTTTGTATATCAGTATTTTCTACTTTTTCAACATTACTCTTTGACAGTTTTTCTCCTTTCTGCGGCATGATCACGGAATCCATTTCCCACTCTTCCAAGTATCGCTCTTCGACTTTGTTTCTTTTTTCTTCATCTTTGTGGGTTTTATTGTGGATGTCGCTATCGGAAATCACCTTTCTGACCAATTCCTGATCCTTGTTCCAAACGTCGTGTTTATCTGAGGATCTTTTCCTATTTTCGACTTTTACTTCCTCTTTAATTTTCTTTAATGGAACTTGAGAACGTACCAATTTCGCATTTTCTAATGAAGAAGATTCCAAAGGCGACTTTTGTATCGTCTTTATTATATCTTCTCTGTTATCTTGTTTATCGTTATATTCTTTCTTCTGCTTAGACTTTCTAGTCGCTACCCTTTTTTTCCTCCTATCTTCAGACGAATCGCTACTACTTGAATCCGAACTGACTTTCCTTCTTCTCTTCTTCTTCGTCTTTGCAATTCGTTTCGCTTTTTTCTTTCTTTTTTCAGCTTTTCGTTTCTTCTTCTTTCTTTTCTTCCGTTTATCATCGGAACTAGAAGAATCACTGCTGCTACTACTACTATCGCTGCTATCTGAATCCGATAATGAGTCCGAATCGTTCGATATTTTTCGTTTTCTTTTCCTTCTTTTTACTTCTTCCTCAGAGTCAGAAGAACTCGACGAACTGGATGATTCACTACTGCTAGAAGTCACTTTCTTTCGTCTTTTTTTCTTTCTTGTTTCTTTAGAATCAGAATTTTCGTCGCTCATACGTTCTACTTTAATTCGAACGTTTTCCCAATCGCTGGGTATTGATTTAGAATCTTCCGATTCACTTTTATCATGTATATTTTTACTCTCTACTCTTACGCGTTTTTGAACCTGAATATGAGAACTGCTTGATGGTATCTGATCGTCCTCGATCTTCGAAATATTTTCCAAGTTCTGTCGGCTTTCATTGGATTTGAATTTTTCCTCAATTTTACTTGAATTACTTTTATCCGACTTTCCGGATATACTATGCTCTACAAACGAAAAATTATTGTCATTCGGCAAATTAGTTTCTATATTAAATTCATGATAGCTTAACGTCGAGGCAGAAGCTTTGTTTGGTTTTGGGGAGAATTCTTTCGACATTGGAATATCACTGCAAACCATCTTCATGAACTGTTCATACTCCGATGCTAATTTTTCGTTGCCTGCAGATTGTAACAAAGGAGATGTTGATTGTCTATTGTCGTCTATTTTTTTAACACTAGAAGCCTCATCTTCGTTGATCATTTTCTGGTCTTTATTAATGTCTTCTTCTATCGTACTTAACCGTGGAGAAAATTCCTCAGGTTCTAAAATAAATTTTATACAAACTTTTCTAATTTATAAATAAAGTAAACAAAATATTTACCTTGCTTCGAAGTCATGCCGCTCGATTTCACTACATTTCTTTGTTCCTTTTCAGTGTCGGATAATCTGTCTTCATCTTCACTATCCCATTTTGACCTAGGCAGTTGTACATTAATTGGTACATGCCACTTGTCATTTCCTTCAGATTTACATATGCCTGTCTTTGGATACCAGTTACGTGTACATTGAGATTTTTCCGCTGCTTCCGTATCGTTTCTAGAATTGTTAAGATCTGAATGGGTAAAGGAAAATTAGTGAGACAAAAGACATTTTAGTATACCGTATAAAGTCTGTCTCGCATATATTCCGCATTTTATCACGATGATCGGCAGTAACTGCTTGAAGAATTTGCTGATGATTGATGAAAAGCGACATACGAGGATTTTCAGAATAAAATAATTGAGGCCTTCCTCGTTTAGTTGCTCTTACTGATTCAGGAGGGTACTCTTTAGGACCTTCCAGTCCTTCGGCAATAAAAGCGTAACGTTTCAAACGACAATCGTTTATCATTAACATTTGCTCAAAGTGACGTAAATAATCCTCGGCTGTTCTGTAATATATATATATATATATATATGCCAAATATCTACATAATATATAAAAAAGATATAAAAAATAATGTAAATATTTTGAGATACAAGCAAACCTGTTCTTTATTGATCGTTCCGAGTAATCACGTCTTTTAATCTCAATGATGTCGTCCATCATTATACCACACTTTTTTAACTCCACCCACGAAGAAAAATTCATTATGTCTTTCTCCTTTCCTTTGTCTTTATCTTTCTCCTTTTCTTTTCTATCTTTAATTTCAGGTTTCTCCTGTGAATCACTTCTTTTTTCTTTAAGACTCTCCTTCTTCTCTTTTATTCCTTTCTTTTCTCGTACATCTTCCCATTTATCATTATCCTTTTTATCTTTTTCTTCATCTTTCCTATCTCGGTTCTCTTCGTATTTATTACTACTCTCTCGCTTATCTTTATCATCTTTCTTATCTTTATCTTTTCTACGTTGTTCTTTATCACGCGGGACTTTATAATATCGTTCTTTGCTACCATTATAATCTTTTGACTCTTTACTCGAGCTATCTCTTCGTTCTTCTCTTCCATATCGCCTTCTTAAAATAGTTTTGGCACATTACTTATACATATAAAAATGCAAGAATTAACTGTTTATTATACAAAAACGATAAATATTTTTATACCTCTCTGAATATTTATTTTCTATTGCAGACTTTGAAGCACTTTTATAAGAGACATTAACATCATCTTGTCTACTTCTTTCTCTCAAAATCTTTACATTATCTAATAAATTTTGTCCATTCCTATTTGCATAATTTTCCTCTTCTAAACTAGCTGTAAGATAATATAGTTAGTGTAATATAGTTATAGTTATAATTAAGTTTTATCTAAAATTTCATATTATAAGTACCTGCAGCCATAGCTTCGGCCAGTAACATTTTACTTTTAGATTCTTCTCGTCTAATCTCTTCAATAGCCAATATTTTTTCTTCTATATGATGGAAATGTTTCCATATTGAAATTAGTTACAAATTATACATTTTTTAAATATAAAAAGATCTATAAATTAAGCTTATTGAACATTACCTGTTTTCTTTTTTGATTTACCACCACTTGAATGACGATTATGAAATTGTACAGAGTCTGAGTCAACATTTACAATTGCGCTTGAATCATTTTTTGAAGATTTACTATTATCACTTGGCATACTTTTAGATTTAGAAACTTTGGTAGAATGTGCTTGAAGTTGATTGGATTTATTTTGGAGTTTTGGTGGGACATTAAATTTGTTAGCAAATGCCATCAATCTCTTCTTAGCTTGTAATTTTCCTAGCACAGGCTTGAGCATCTTGGGACTCTCCAACCTAGGTGTGTCTCCATCGCTAGTTTGGCCTTTTGTACTATCTGGTGTTTCTGGCATTTGTATATCAAGTAAAGATATTGGAATGTCTGGTGTTGGTTCCTCTGGAGCATAAGCATCTTCTGATTGTGACATTGTGTTAACACTTTTATTTTCTGGTTCTTCTATATATAAAATTATATCACAATAAAAAAAAGAATACAACATAATTAATTTATTGCAGAAATAAACAAACAAGTATGAAAATTTACCTTCAAGGAGATCAGCTACATTGTTTTTGTCATTGACAATGCCTTACTTTATCATGCATATGATTATTCTTTAAATTAGTACTACAAGCATCAACAAAAACTTTATTTTTCATGCTTAATATATATATATCAGATTCTATAAAATAAAACATATATAATTCATATCTATGTACAAAAAATTATAATCCTCTTGCGTGAAACAATTATAACTTATTCTTTTATGTATTTTTGTTTTTTAAATAAGAATATTATTAACATTTTTTTAAATCTAATAAGCAAGGTATTATAAAAAAAAGATTATAACACTTTGTAACCTAGTATTCAGAAGACTAAAAAAATATGTGGTCAACATAAATGATCAAAAGATACAAAAATTATCTTAGGTCTCTTTTTTGTAACATTCAATATAATATGTTTCACAAAAAAAGAACACACTTTGATATAAAATATAATCAAAATTTTACAAAAATACAAGCATTTACACATATCCCCACAAGAACCTTATTAAATAGTACTACAAGTACAATTATGCCATATACATCATCATCAATAATAATTTTAAATTGATACTTCACAAAATAAAAAGCAATTACGAAACCGATTCGACAGACAGGTAAAACATTAAAACATTGACTGGTTTAAATCATTGATGTATGTTTTTATAGAGGAAATCGTAAGTAAAGTAAAATAGGTTCGACTATCCAATTTTTAAATATACTTTATAAGGTTATGATGAACACACTTATTTTCAGTAAAATTTTACAAAACTGTCACCATCCAGTCAAACAGATCGAAATTCGAAAAAAAATGTTAATAGAGGACTAAATATTACTGGATATAGTTTTGTTGGTTGTTACAAAAACTTACTTCATGCTGAGTGCTAAGTAACCGATGGGTACATGTTGTTGACGATAAAAATGATGAAATATTATCAATGTTACACGCCTGATTTTTTTGTTCTACCAATATTTTTAATTTCACTATCCTATGTTCGTCCAAATCAAACGGAGCCACTGCGAGAAAAGCGTCAGACATTTTAGTCAAACGGCAGGCCGGCAACTATAAACGCTCACCAATTCGGGAGAAACAAGGGATGCCAATGTTTGAGGAATAAACAAAGAACAACCACTAAATACAATAATGCCACGTTAACTGACCAGGAATTTGATTCATTGACCATTTCTACCCCCGCCAGTTCTTGGAAGTGAACTTTCAACGTTCTGGTCTTTGAACATTTATGCATCTTTATGTATTAAGTAGAATTTAAATGCAAAAATCTATATAATGCACGTAATATATAAAAATATTCGAAATAAAATACTAGAAATATAATACTACTCGTTACAATATTTAAATGGTGAAACAAATTTATATTCAAATTCTATTTTTTTAGTTATAATCATAAAAATATAAACTTGTATAAATATCCACAGTTCACTGATATTACGCATACAAAATAAACAAATGTATCAAGTATCTATATCTCACTCACATTCATTGACAAAAAGAAATACTTGGAATGTCTTAAAATACTTCTCTTGATAATTGGCCAGATACAGTCCAGATCCGTGGTCAGTTAGCGAAACATTACTGTATATATATTTCGATTCGATCGATGATTATTTGAATTAATTTAATTGTATCTATAATGAAATTATACAAAGTTTCAATGGAAATATTCATGTGTAAAAGAGAATCTTTTACAAACAATACTTTTAATCAAATCTTTTGATTTTATACTTATGTTTATTATAATTTAACATTGTTACGTTACATCTGATTTTTATTTAAACGACTTCAAATATTTCACAATTAACTATTGTAACGACCGTCATGTTCTCTCCTTAAAAATTAATATATCAAAAAGATGTCAAGATAAAGATACACGTTCCTAATATGAATTTAAGTGCATTATACAATTAATACATATATTAATCTTCCATTTCTGATGGATCACCACCCATCGCTTTCCAAAAAGCAGTAACTAATTGTTCAGCGGCTATTCGTCTTTGATCAGTTGGCAGCAATGCTGCATGTTCTTTCATAGCTCTCAATTGACTAAACAATTCTCCAAAATCTACATTCTCTTCACCCATAATTCCATCTGAAAAAAATAGTATATAGGAGCTGCAAAAAAATCTCATAATGAATTATTCTTCAACTTACCTAGCATGTTCTCTATTGGTAATGTTTCTGTAGAATCTTGACTTAATTCAATGTTTTCAAACTGTTCTTCAACTTCAGCCATATCAGGATTTTGTTCTCCTACATCCAATGGTTTTCCTGTAAAGTTACAATAAGTTACAAATTTTAAACAATTAGTGAATAAGCATTTCCACTTATGAAGCAATATTTTTTAAACTTAGCCAATTTAGTTTAAGTGTATATATAGGTCTTTATTAGAAACCTTTAAGTATCATGTTTGGCCACATATGAGCATGTAAAGCTTCAATAATCCTCTCAATACCATATTTATTATTTTCTGAATCAGCTTCTGAAGCACCTACATCCGGTCTATTTAATTCAATTAGCTCAAATCTGTTTTGCAGACACCATTTTATCACTGAAATACACTAATTACATGTCTAATGTTCCTCAAGTTAATATAACAATTGTTATTTGTATATACCTTCATTCCTAATTATGGTGTCTGTTATAAAATTACAAGAAAACAGTAGCACCTCAGCTTCTGCCAAAGAATCAATTAGAGATGACCATTTCTTTAAATTCTGATCTGCATCTTCCTAGGAAAATCAGTGCTGAAGATCATTCGTTCTGTCAAAGATTCTGTTTAGAAGTTAAATATCTTACTGCCTGTGGATTATGATGTACAATTAATGCTTCTACATTATCAATTGAAATATCTTCAGAAGGATTTTCTATTACACATATTAACACTTGTGTTTTGTAATATTTGTTTTGAATATCCCATAAATGATATTCAAAATGATCTTGGTTAGACAATTTTTCTCCACCTATATCTATAAAATAAAATAACATATAAAAATAAAAAATTATTGCAACAAATAATACTCATCCAAACATTTATATAAAAAAAATTAATTTACCAAATTTTTAATATCGAAATTAAAAAGATATTAAAGTTTCAACTTACGCGCTGCAATTTCATTAGCTTTCCCTTTTTCGGTGCTTATTATTAATATTCGTGGTAGATTCATTTCGTAATAAAGTTTTATCGTACTATTAAAGTTCAATAATCTCAAGATATATTGAAAAATTTAAAAGATATTTTTTAAACTACTAACTACTAACTGACGGTTAGGTTAGGATTGCGATCTTTACGTTAATTGATATAAAAATGTAATATTAAATAAATAAAATTAATCACTTTCGTTCGATATACAGCGATATTTTTGTTGTTATATACTTTGAACAATGAATTAGTTGAATTATTTTACATATCGATGTTGTATCATGTCATAACATTTCGTGATGGACGATCACAATGACGTTTGTGATCACTTGACCTTTAAAGAAACTAGAATAATTCTGACTTATTTCATATATTTTAGTATTTCGATAAATTTTGATAAAACGAAAGTATAAGTATTTTCTTTAATACATTTCATAAATTTAGTAATAATAATCAATATTAAAAAATGATTTGTTTCATAATTTTAAATAGATCAATTACACGCGATAAACTTCCTTACAATACCACTAGTGTTCATATATTTCTAAATAACTGAAAATTCGTGAACTGAGACAGATAACTAATAATGTGTGTAACTGATAAGGCAAAAATTGTATAAACGTATATTGATTATTGGATTTATAGCAATACATAAATTTGCAAATACATATGTGATCATAAAATGTAAATGGCGCATAGTATTACTATTAGGGTTTCTCCCTAATTATTTATAGAATTCGTGTTCAGATTCATCCTTTTTAATATTATTTTTATAGCCCTTCTCGAAATCTTTCGCCAAGACTATATATCGATTCTCACGTACTGCGTGCATTCCTGCTTCTTGGCAAATTGCGTTAATATCTGCACCAGAAATTCTATCTGGTCGTGCTACATAATCTTCAAGATCTACTTCTTCGCTCAGATTCATTTTCGCCGTAATTGTCGAAAAAATCAAACGTTTTTGACGACGATCAGGTAGAGGAAATTCGATTTTTCGATCTAACCTGCCAGGACGCAACAATGCAGGATCTAATGTATCGGCCCTAAAAAGAAGATGGATCATTGCATTTATATCAATTACTTTTTGTAAAGATCACAATAAAGATCAAAATCGTACCTATTTGTAGCCATAATAACTTTAACATTAGTAGTTTGATCAAAACCATCCATCTGATTAAGCAGTTCCAAAAGAATACGTTGAACTTCACGGTCAGCACCAGTCTGTGCGTCGAACCTTTTTGTGGCTATAGCATCGATTTCATCAACGAAAATTATAGCTGGCGAATTTTCTTTGGCTAGACGGAAGACATCTCTGACCATCCTTGGTCCTTCACCTAAGTATTTCTGTACGAATTCTGATCCTACTACGCGAATAAATGCAGCTAAAAAATATTAATTGTACTAAGTTAGAAGAAGTTAAGTATACTGTTTATTCAAATGTTCTTAAAATATATAACACTGAAAATGATACATACCAGTAGTATGTCTAGCTACAGCTTTTGCAAGCATAGTTTTACCACATCCAGGGGGACCATACATTAACACACCTCTTGGTGGATCGATTCCAATTTGTTTATACAATTCAAAATGAGTTAAAGGTAGTTCTACTGCTTCTCTAATCTCTTGTTTTTGCATGTCCATGCCTCCAATGTCACTATATTGAATATCAGGTTTTTCATCTATAAAATAAAATAGTACATGAAACACTATTCTTTCTACAATTTTTTAAATTGCTAACAATAACAATAAAGTACCTGCTTGCAACATTGAAATACTTGAGTCAGCTTCTGGTGGTAGAACATCTACTAAAGCATTGCTATGTTTATGAAGAGCTACACTTGCAGAAGGCTTTAACAGTTCTCTATCAATTGTAGATAAAATCCGTACATAATAATTAGAACCTGTAGTAGAACCTACAATACCAGTGTTTTGGTCTACAGCTTCTAAGAATTGTCCAATAACCAAAGGCACACTTTGTATGCGCTTTACTTCTTCTTGAGCATGTAAATATTCTTTTTTCAAATTACGTTGTTCATCTTTAATATATTCTTCTTGAACCTCGAGAAATTCTAGCATTCTTTGTAGTTTCTATAAATATAAAATTATTATTATGTTCATATATTAATTAAATATATATACATAAGCAAAGAAGTATATAGAGGAATAGAATATCAAATTTTCCTACCTTGTACTTTGTATAAAGATCTTCAACATCTAGTTCATCACCAGCACCAGTATAGTGTCCACTTACAGGTTTGCAATCCATCTCTCCAATATCCTAAAATTTAACAAAAGAAATATTACTTATGTCACAACAAAAGTACGAGGAATTTTTATTATAAATAACAATACATAACAATTAAATAGAATACAAATTGAGGTTACAGTGAATAATTTTAAGTTCAACAATAACTCTTGACCGTTCATTTCTCTGTTTTGTAATTTTGGAAGAAAATCTGAACAGAAATATATATACCTTATCAGGCAGAATAATACCCATTTCATCCATTGTTTTAAATAGAATTTCTTTAATTAATTGCACCCGACATACGAATCAACGAATGACTTGAGGTTCTTGAACAGTTCAGTTCAATGATTATACATATATGTCAGGAGTGGCTACCATTAACTACTTAATCGACTACAGAAAGGAAGTCAAATAAAGACATATGTCTAAAATATTATGAATTTTATTGGTACAGATAATAAAACATTCGTTAAATATTGTTTTTAAATCATATATGTTAATCTACTTTTTACAGCAATATATATTTTTGTTTAACTAAATAATTGTAATATCTGACGATTAATGTTTTAAAGGTCCCTAAAATGACAAAATAAAATCCCTATAAATTTGTGATTTTTAAACATTTTAGCATCTTTAAAATAATCCTATATAGTTCCTCAGATATTCTGACTGCAATTTGCGTGATTTCAGGCTTGGCTTTATGTTTACAAGGTTTCTCAACCAGTAAACGTTTACAATTTGGATTGTATGCGTAACAAATTTCATTTTTTTCAAGTGCTATATACGTATTGTAAGATATTGAATATTCTTAGCATCATTCTAGTTTTATAAGGTGTCTGAAATAAGTACGAAACATTTGCTTAAGTTTGAAATTTACATTTCCGTTATTCTTTACAGATACTTGGTAATAGGAGAAATTATACGTAGTTGTTCATCGTCAGTTATACAAATTTTTAAATAACAATGGTGATGGAAGAACAACAGTCTGATATGGAGTTAGATTCAGAGAGAGTTCCTGTACCGCAAGTGCAAAAATCAGTGGAAGACTCGCGTATAGAAACAGTTAATAAAGTTACAAGCATTTCTAGAGGGAAACCCAGACTTAGAAAAAAGGCACTGCACGCTGCGATACTAAAACAAATGGAATTTTACTTTAGTGATGCAAATCTAAGTAAAGATAGATTTTTAAGTAATTTAGTTAAAGAAGATCCATGTAAGAATTATAATGTTAACATTATGACATTATTAATTGTCATTTGACATTTTAAAATTCTATCTTTGAATATTTCAGATGTGGACCTCAGTGTTTTTTTAAAATTTAATAAAATAAGAGAATTGACTACTGATATAAACAGGATATCTAAAGGTGTACAAGCATCTACAATATTATCGTTATCTGAAGATGGTATGAAAGTACGACGTATAACACCAATAGCACAAAAAGAAAACACTGATGAATGTACAGTTTACGTACAAAATTTACCTCCAGATACAGATCATGAAACACTGAGTTCAATATTTTCTCAATATGGTCAAGTTGTATATGTTTCTATTCCACGATTTAAAAATAATAAAAAGATAAAAGGATTTGCATTTGTAGAGTTCGATACAATTGAAAGTGCTAAAAACTGTTTAAAGGTAAGAGGAACATATATAACAATGGAAAATTTTTAATTACTTTATACTATTGAATTAATATATTTTAGGCATTTGAAAAAAAAGGCTGTGTTTTACCATCATATACAGCTCCTGATAAACTTTTAAGCATTACTACATTTGATAATGCAGAAAAAGATGTGACATTAGGAAATGAGAAAAGTATCTGTTCTGAAAATACTGCTGCTAATGAAAAATTGGAAGACACTGAAACAGACAAAAGTAATGAGCAGCAGATGCACACAAACATCAATAATACTTCAGAAAATCATGATAATAACAATAAAAAGAAAGCAAAAAAAAGAAAACACTCAGATACAGAATCTGCAGAACCAGGAGAAACAGAAGAGCAAATGGACAGTGAACTGATAAAAAGTAAAAAGAAAAAGCTTAAAAATCCCAGTGATTTACACAGTGGAGAAATAGAATCAAGTAATGAAAAACAAAGTGATGTTTTTTTGGAAGGTACACAAAGAAAATTAAATAAATGTGAGAGGAATGTGCCTTTAAAGGAAGAACAAGTATCAGATAATTGTGATGAAAATGAACAAATGGTAATTGATGACAGTACTATTCTAAATAATAAAGAACAAGAAAATACAAATGAAAAAAAAAAGAAAAGGAAAAAGCGGAAGAAGCAAAGTAAACTGGAAGATTTTAGTTATAGTATAGGATTACAAGTTATGGCTAAGAAGGACTGGAAATGTCTTAGGAATAAATACTTAGAATTACAGAGAAGTAAGATGAAACAACTCAAACAACATTTAAGAAAAACAAGATGGACTCAGTGGTCGAATTATGAAAAAAATAAACCTGAAAGGGTAGAAAATGATGAGAAGGACAAAACGGGGAAACAAAATAGTATATCTGCATGTCGTTTCTCATTTACATCAGGAGTTATAGTTAAAATTGAAATGGATAAACCATGTACAGATCCAAAAAGTTTAAAGGTATATATATATATGTCGAACATGAAGATATAATGCGAGTAAAAAATAAATAAATATATATATATAATTTTGATATATTTTAATATTTTCAGATGGAATTAAAAAATAATAGTTCTGTAAAATATATAGATGTTGAAGATGGTTCTTGTTTTGCTTATGTAAGATGTGATACAAGTGAAGCTGCACAAGCATTTATACAAAAGTCTGATGAGGAAAGAAATATGAGAATATTAGAAGGTAAGAGAACGTTGTAAATATTTTAGTAGGAAGTAATTTCATTTATGTCCTCTTGTGTAGGTGAAGAGGAAAAAATGTATTGGGATAAAATCTTGCATGACAGAGAAGAAAAATTGAGTAAAAAAGTAAAAATCAAACAGAGAGGAAGGAATAAATTACTAAAAAAGGCAGAAAAAGAACTTGGGAAGCATATCAAATTCGATGAAGTGTAAACTTAGAGTACTCTTTCCTGTCAAATATACTTAACAATTATATATAAAACAGGTGGTTTTATATCATGAACTTATAAAAACAGAAATGATAAATAATATCCAACAGCATTGTTACAAATAAATCATATATTGTTTTCATTATGATTCTTTCAGCTATGTATTTTAAAAATTACCTATATTTAAGTCTCTTTAATGAAATTAAGAAATTTTTATCATTTAATATGTCTTTATATAAAAATCCATCTGCAGTTTTAATTTTCTACCATCTTCCCCTTCCACGACTTCTGCCAGAATCATTACGTCCAAATCCTCCTCCTCCACGTCCTTTAAAACCACCACCACCACCTCCTCTTCCAAAACCTCCACCACGTCCAAATGATGGTCTGCCACCACCTCGTCCACCACCATGTCCTCCACCACCTCTTTTTGCTCCACGTCCACCTCCACCTCCTCTCTTTTGTACAGAACCAGGAGGTTTAGGCAAAAACCTTTGTAAAGGTAACAACTTAGCTGGATCTATGAATAGCTGTAATGGAATACAGTAGTAATAATTAATGGAAAGTAGTTGTTAAATTTGATTCATATATATAAAACAAAATATACCTGTGCATCCTTTTGAAAACTGGATGCCTTTATATTTTCGGATAATTTTATAGACACATAGTAATCTCTAATGTTGCCAAATATTTCATCTATTTTTCCAATTTGTTGTTTGTTTTCTGTATAAATTGGGGCATTAAAGAAGGGTACTTGTTCTATATCTACTTTAGCAACTAAGTCATCTTGAACCGTCCATGTAAAATGCCCTAATGGAGTCACTTGTTCTGGTGGACCTTGATCATATCTATAATATATGAATCATTATTATATATCAAGTGAGAAAGTATGAAATGTAATAATTACCCTCTTCCACCTCTATCACCACCACGGCCTCCTCGGAATCCTCCTCCACCTCTTCCACCACGACCTCCCCCTTTACCAAATCCGCCGCTACCACCGCGACCTCGGAATGACATCTTTTTATTTTATAAATACTGAAAATAATTCATTCTATTGTTAACTTAAAAATACATATAAGGTTATGTACGAAAAATACATAACTTCACAAAAGTAAGAATGTAGAGTAAAACCACGTGTCTAACCTGTAAAAATTATGGTCAATAAAATGATAATATTTCTATCTCTATGCAGTTATACGATATTTTTTATGATTCAAGTTATTAACTGCACAACATATCAGAATTAACTTTGTCACTATGTTTATATAACTGTAACTACACTCTGTTATTACAAAATAGCGGCATTTCCTTCCGTGAGCTACAGTTTACACTTATGATTACAGTCTGCGCATGCGCGTTATGAGCATGTAGTGATCTAACACGGCATATAGTACTTGAATGAAATGATTTAAAAGAGTTTAAGGTATTAATTACATAAATAGAATAATATTGTGGACTATTTTGTTTATAAAATTAACGTAACTTTATCATATCTTGTATTTTTAAATTCAAGTTTGATATCAATTTTCATTACACTTAACTTTCTTGTATACTATTTTTTTTATGTATACTGTAATCTGCTATTTATATCGCCATTTTGTAAATAAGTATTAGTAAATACACAATATACATTCAAAATGTTTAGTTTTTTTTACTATAATATATGTATTTGTCATTTTTTTTTTATTTAATATTTCACATTCACAATTTTTCCAATTTGGACATTTGGTAGAATTTTTTAGCTATTTGATTATCATGTGGATGGCTACCCCCAGCGGGGTACCATCTTCGCGTTTGCTAGGTTATATCCTTTATGGTATTTGTAATTTGAAAACAAATACTAATGAATTAAACATAACCTGAAAAATAAAAATAGTTACGACGTAATAACTAACATTTTAATATTTGAATATTTAACATGTCAAATTTTTCTACTTAGTATTTCCGATTTATTACAGATACAGTTCAATAAAGATCAGCTCAGTATCCAACTATCTTTTAGCCGTAATTTTATAACACTCCTTTGAGTACATTAAATCAATACAAATAACATCACCTAAACGACATCAGGCATACATTTTTTCATTCGTTCCTGTGATGGTATGACCATTACTACCATTTATTTAATTTGCAAATATACTATGCCATCATTTATATTGGAAATTCGTATCATCTAATATCCTAACCTCTTACACATTGTAACTAGCAGTAAAAATGAACTATACGCCATCTTCACTTTTACTTCAAATAGTGCAATTATATGTAGTGCAGTTTAGCTGTTGTTTAGATAAGATAGGGAAGGGTTATTACAGATCATTTAAAAATATATCCCATTGTCATAATTCGTTACTTAATGAAAATATATAAAGTAACTAGGCGACAAAAATGTGCTCATACTCTATGTGACTTGGCGGCCAACATGATATGTTTTAATGCTTCTTGTCGACAGAAGGGTGCGTTTATCATTTGGCGTAAGCAGGTGCACGTGAGGTGACGGTGACCGTCTGCTAGACGGGTCAGTGTCAGTGGCTACGTGCATAATTTTCCTCGTGACCATCCCCGGGTAGTTTTGAAAAAGTTTGTTTCAACATTAAAATCACGACCAGTCTTGTGTGATTATGTTACATAGACTAGACAATCATCGGACGTTATAATGTTCACAGTATTTCGCATGTTACTAACACTAATCCACTTTTCATGTGACTTATTTGCCGGGTTTTATAATTGCTGTATGATCGTTCATCGCAAGTGTACTGAAATCTGGTACCGTGAGAACCTAAGGACAGAAACTGAAATGCTGACGCGTGTCGCGAACGAAATGAAAAAGCTACCAAGGCATTTAGTGATCATTTTCGGCGCGAAGGAGGACACTGTTTTTGACTGTATACGAATTATTGGATGGTGTATTACCCTTGGTATACCTTACATCAGTTTCTTTGACATCAGTGGTAATTTTCATTTTTGTTTATTGCTTTACAATGTCATCGTTCCTATCATTATATCTTTTTACTTTTTTAAATAAGAAGATACATGAATCTATATGAATCTCATCTTTTTATGCCAGTCATTCTATCTAAATTCCAAGAGATAAATATTCTGTTGATTATTTTAGATTTGTCAATGTCATATCTGGTTTCAGAAAAATTTAAATGCAAAGAAGATAGAAGCGGAACATGTAATTAAGGTACTCCTTTTTGGTAAAAGAATGTAGAAACAATGGTTCTGTCAACTTAAATTTGGAGTACTTCATGACTTAAATCTTATCTTAAACTTAATTATTATTTAAATTTTTAGTAGAACTAATGTTTTCAGTTAGTTGATCTTATAAAGTTTTTCACGTAACTAATTGAGAATATCTTTGTATTGTTAATATTTCTCTGCATACATATTTATTTCATAGAGTATTTATTCTAACCTCAAAATCGAAACATATCTTGGCATTAACTTAAAGTTCCCTTCCTAGGATTAATTTTCTTTATTTTCTTTAATTTCGTATCAATCCTTTTTGATATGTGGGTTTAAAAAAAATCATAAAATGTTTATTGTAAAATGCTTTATTCTAATGCTAAATGTAGTAATAATGCAACTTTTTTGTAAACTTCTATCATGATTTACATATATCCTTAGTTTATTTAAATAATTTTTTACAAACATTATGTTTCCATACAAAAATTTTTTTTGAAAACATACTACAAATCTTATCATAAGCTGTTGATTATATTATCTACTAGCTAAAGTTCCATTATTACTATTATTATCTACTAATAGTTTGGACAAAAGTATATTTAAAAATTGTATAATTTTTTAACAAAAATTCAATAATAAAATAATAATAATGCATTAAATGGATTTGATTCTCTAGGATTTTTAGTAGAAATTATATAGCAAATATTCAATTGTAGCAATGTGAACTTATTTTATAAGTTAAAAATGTAATTATTTGAAAAAATGTAGTTATGTCAAATAATTTTCGCATCTTTAGAACTGAATACAAAGTTTACTTAGTCTTATCTAGTCTCAAGGATAAATCAAGTGTGCGTGCGATAGTATATTCGAATTCGATTAATTTTGCTATTAAAAAGATACATAATTATATGATATATTATTCAACTATAACTTTGTTACTAAATCAATAAAAAGTACTTATAAAATGTTTTACAATTAGAAAATTATTAGAAAATGAATTTTATAATTAAATTTCATTGCTAATTATATCATGTTTATAATTAATAGTATACTTATAATGATTTTTGTTGTTATAGGTTACTTAGTCCGAAATGAGAATTTATTGAAATACGAACTCGCAAAAAGACGGCCCGATTTACTGGATCGCATCAGTTGGAGTAAACCAAATGCAGGATTCACACAAAATGGAATAACCGGTGCGTTTCCTATACAAATAATGTCTTATAATTAATAATATATTGAATAGGATCTAATTCTATAATGCTGGTGAACATGGTAATGTATATATGTATCGTTCTTCCTAATTTATAGACTTCAAATTGAAAACGCGGATATCTTTGTTGTGCGCATCAGATGGAAAAAAAGAAATAGTATCGTTAACAAAAACATTAGCTGAAGCTGTCGTCACAGGGACGATTAAGCCGGAAGAAATAAATATCGATTTACTTAATGAGAAATTAAATTCACGGGGAATTCCGGACCCTGATATGGGACTAATATATGGTCGCCTTTGTTCCACGTACGGTGTCTTGCCATGGCAAACACGAATAACAGAATTCTAGTAAGTTTATTTCGATCATATATAGTTTTCGTATTCTTCAACATTTTTTACATTCAATTTATAATAATATGTATTTTTTATTTCAGCACGTTACCTTTACACGTTAGTTTATCTGCAAAGGATTTCACGTGTCTGTTAGAAAAATATAGTAAATCCGAACAACGATTCGGAAAATAACTGGAATTGTTGTTCATTTGCGAAAAGTTTTTGTATCCAAAAACAAGAAGAAACAAACAAATGTGAAACAAAATATAGCTTCTAAGGACATTTTTTACAAAGACTGAATTTAAAATAATTTACAGATACTATTTTATAAGTGGTTGCGTGCTAAATAAACTTATAATGGCTACATGTGTGGCACAAGTGTCGTTTCATGAACCGATTTTAACGTTTGCCGATAAGAAGGAATTTAGGTAGCTTAATTTGAAGAGTTTCTCATAAATAAGAAAAGAAGATTCCACAAAATGCTGTAGAAGCGAAACATTTTAATTATGCAAAATAATTGTCCTGCCATAAGTTAATACCATAAAAAATGGAGAGAAACATAAGGAATGTGATATTTCGTTTTTCTCCTCAATTAATTAAAGATTTCGGTTTATTTAGTTTTAATATACTATATCAATAGTGTGTTAATGCTAAGTAAAATATAATTTTAAAAAATACAAAGAGGAGTGATAAGTAGACTATTAAAAAGTGATAACATTTTAAAGAGGAAAGTATATTGATTTAAACTCAAGTACAAATAAATTTAGGTAGTTAAGGTAAAATTTTAGTACATCACGTTGATCAATTTTTTAAAGTTTAACTAATATATCACTCTTCTTTCAACTTTATATTTTCTAAACAAAAACCAGGAGCACTCACGCTTTATGAATAAACATATTATGAAATTAAAATCTTGGCAGCTGTTGCATTTTATTTATTAAGACGGTAACATTCCACATATACATGTATAATTATTTATTTCTAAAATGGCCATGCACACAAATATTTTGATATTAAAATGATGACAAGATTTTTACTTTTGTCTGTGGTATTTATCTCGTAAAAATTCGTATTGTGGAATCAAATTCCTAAAATATAAAGATAATTCGTTTTTGCATAAGCCTTGTATTACTTATTTAACAATCCTTTCTATAACTTAATGGTTTTAGAAACTTTAATCGAATTATATGTGATTATAATGGGGTCATTTCTATCATTTAGGTACTCTTAAGTGAGCATTATTGTTTGTTTGTTATTATTTGCTTGTAAATTAAGAACATAAGATCAACAACCATGTAAATTCTATATGTATATTCTACTAAATGATCAATTTTCTGTTAGTTTTAATCATTTAATTGTTAACTTCTCTTTCATAGTTACTTCTCTAAATATTACATATTATATCTATGATAAGATCTTTTTTAAAGAACACTAATAATATTAGGATCAGGAATGGTATTCATCAATTTGCTTCTACATTAAACATATCATTAGAGATTTAGCAACTATCCGATTAACCGATTAACCGGTTCTCAAGAAGCTGACGTCTTTGCCGATGATTTTCAAAAGCCTTTACAAAACGCGTCAAATTTATGATTGTTTAATATTACAAACTTGAAAGTAAATTTTTTAACATTGTTATATTTATTGAAGTCTTTGCTCTGATAAAATTAAGATATAATTACCAAAGTTTATAGTTTATTAATAGGTATTTATAGTATATTAATTGGTGTTTATTTAGTTTATTTTATACTAACTTATTACTAATTAAATTACTAATTATTATTTTTAATTTTTTATATAACAATTATGTTACATACAAATATATACATATAAGTAAGTATACTATATTACTACATATTAAAAAATATTAAAATCATACTAAAGACAGTAAAGGAAGTACATTGTACTTCTATTTGTATATCTTATCGAGTTATTAATAATACTACAAATTTAAGGCTGATCAATCGGCTTTTTTTGCCTACTAGTTATTGACTACAAAAGTGGCCGGATAATCGGCTTAACTAGTCGTTCACTAGTCGGTACATTTCTACCAATTCATTATGTTTTACATTGGAAAACGAAAATAAAAATCAAATTAGTCGAATTACGGCCAAACGTAACTTTCTAACTTAACCTAACTTTCTAACTTAAAAGATTAAAATGACCAATTAAATAGTAAGTATCTAAACCATTTCTTTAATTGATCTGTATCTTCACCATCAATGTCATCCAAATATAAAATTCTCAGCAGACTGTCTATGATACCTTCCACTGGTACGTAGGCTTAACATCGGATTATATACTTTTAAAGATGTCAGTCCGGCTTTTTCGTCCACACAGCAAGTATGTATATACAATGGTTGTTGGCGAGCAGGGAAACAACCATTTTTCAAGATAAACTGTGCTATATTGTACTTATATACGCTGTACATCTACGTGGGAGAGAAAGGAGAGGAGGGAAAGGAAGGAAGAGGAAGAGGACATAAGAAAGAACGACAGGAATAAAAGCCAGCTAACTTTTCTGGAGACGCAATCACGTCTTCAAGAATTGCGTCTGAATACTTTAAAGTTTATCCTCAAGTCAGATTGGGGAATACTTGCGCACTACCGGAAGTTCCGATGTTGTTATGCTTGTGTCCTTAAAAAGTTAAAGCAGAAATCATTAATTCGATTAATCGATAAAGTTTATAATCCGTAAACTTCGTTCAATATCAACTGTTATTAATATAATTTGTAAGAATTTGATTTGTTTTCCAAATAGGTCGTTATTTTTCTTCTACACTTTTTTCCTACTCTATGGAATTTGTGCGCACTCGTTTATTAGGTTCGTTTTATCCGGAAGTAGATAAAGAAGAATTGATCTTGTAGAAGTTACACACATTTTGATGCACGCATAGGGCATATTGTTAGATTTATCTTTTTGTTTCAATGTTTATTCGAATTTAAAAGATACTTAGTAATTGTTTTAACAAAATTAAATATAGGTTAAATTGGAAAGATGACGAATGAATTTTTATTGTTACAGATTTATTGCACTTAAGATTTACGCAAAGTTAAATGCCCCTTCCTTCTGCTTCCCCGCTCCCGCGACTAGTGGAAGACGATCCAAAACATTTAAGAAATACATATATCAAATAAGAAGGAAACATTCGCACCTGTGTCGCGATTGTTGTGTCATGATGGAAAACAAGTGACCCAGATTCGCCCCTAGAAAACAAGTGCCTCTACCTGTTGCACTTCATCCCCGATGCATGAAAGCCTTTATCTACTAAAGAAATATGTAGACATATTTCTGTAGAAATATTCTATAGAAATATTTCGCCTTTTATAATATTTCTTCCTTTGAATTTTTTTATATCTTTCTCGTCTACTTGAAAATTATAATAAAGCATTTAAGAATATTAGAATTAGTGTTAGCATTAGAAAAGAATAAAAGGAAGAAAATGCTTTTTCGTAAAAAGAATAGGAATGAAAAAAATTAATAATTAATATTCCTTGCAATTTTACTAATTTGGCTTTCATCGCTTTTTATCGACGAGAATAATTCTCAGAATCATTTTTGGGTCGAGAAATCGGTAAAAAAAAGAAATATTTAAAAATGAAAAATCGATCTAAATCAACAGGAAGTAAAATCAAAGCGTGTTTAGGAGAAAGAATCCTTCTTTCTAGGTGCTACACTAAAATATCACGGAAGTGATAGTAATCGGTGGAAAGGGTAGCACGAATGAAAAACAAATACAAAACAAACGATGAAAAATAAATACGTGAATATTCACTTAAATCTTTATGCAAACTTCCAGTAGCTTTTTGTATAACCATTTATTATAGAAGCACAAATCCCGAATATGAAATATTCTTCTATCCAAACTGAATATGGAATGAATAAAAAACAATTATATAAATTATTACAATATTTCAATAACATAGAAATTTCCGTAGAGTATAAATATTTATTCAAATTTCCGATATTTCACCAAACAGAGCGAATGAAATCAAATACCACATAAATGGGAAACAATTCTAGAAGAAAATATTAGACATAAATTACAACTGTTCACCTTTAAATTAAACACAAATATTTACTCACATATTCAAAAATTAATCTTTACCAAACAGAGTATGTATGTAATATATATGTATTATAATGTCTATGTATATGTTACACCATGCGGCTTGCCATAGGTCATATACTTAACCGTCGATCGTGGCACTACAATGTCGCAGACGAATCGTCGCGTCTGCCCGGCAAATAAACATTGTAGTGGCAAGCGCATGGTTCATTAAGCAGGGCGACTTCCAGAAACGTCGACTCGCGGCCGTTATTTTACCTCGCGTAAAAGAATGTGGCGTGATCCGAACGTAGTGGGGTTAGGTTGGTCGTCTTCCAGAAAAGACGAAAAAGATCGAAGGGCGATCAGAACTTTTCGAGAAGTCGAACCGTCCACACATATCATACGTCGCGCATTATTTATCAACCAAAACGCAGTTATATTTTGATTTTGTTCCATTTATATCTCACTAGTTAATAAGTTGTTGAAATAAACATTAATTTATTTGTGTTAATTCTGTGCAATTTCATTGAACTACCCTTATTATCATAATAGAAATAAAGGGATCGATCAGTTTGTGGCGTCGATTATTTAATCGTAACGGGAACTGACAACTCTCGTTGACGTGCTATCTCGCGATCGCGTCTCTCCGCGAACGGTCGAAACAGTATATTTTCAGATTTTTTTCAAATTTTACAATCAAAATAGTCATGTCTTATTATAGTGCTATTGTATAACCAGGCTTGAATTTACTTTCACGCTAATGATACTATAAGCGTGGGGCTGCAAAAATACTTATCAACAAAATTAGTGAACAATTATCACAGAAAATACGTCTGTTAGTATGCAAAGACTGGGATACAAATTTTAACTTTGCTAAAATGACGTCTGTTAAATCAAAACGTTATTGAATCCTTCAACGAGTCTCGCTTATCATGGCAGTTTTAAAAACACTTTTGTCCATTGCATCGTGCGTATTCTAATTAATAATAATGTATATATAATAGTAACAGTAATAATCCAAGTGAATTGTGACAGATTAACCAAAGAATTTTTAAATATTATATAAATATTAAAATATTAATATTTAATATAAATATTTAAATATTAATATTTAACAAGCATCGATCTAGCCAGGTTAAACTTTTTTAAATTTGATTTACTTGTAGGGGCCCCAAAATGACTATTAGCTTCAAATCCCCTGTATACGACTCAGCAAATCATTCCTATTCCACTAAACCTCTCGAACAGAAAACTTTAAACCGTTTGTACTATTATGTGGAGCGATAGTCAGAACAGTCGTGCAACCATGGAGAGAAACAGTTACAGATCGATCAGTGTAATCCATGTCAGTATTCTTACTTGGCCAAATTACTCACATAGAAAATCTGAGACTATTATATTGAAAAATCGTGAAAATAATCGTGCCAGTGTGAAAAGAAGCAGTTACTGATAGATCAATCCGTGTTCCATCTCAGAAGTCTTGGTACAGGGATCATCGATTCTGTTCGGTGATGATTATTATTTGCCAAGACTCATAAATAATAAAGGAGATAGCCGGTGGTGTAATTGAATCAAAATAATGTAGAGGTATCGTGTTATACGCCTCGGGCAATCATAACTCAGGCTATCTCGTCTATGTGTCGGCCCATGTCGGCCCGAGGTGACTACGGGGGATGCGCCGAGGGTGTCTCTATATAAAGGGTGTCATCTCTAACCCCGGGCACTCATTCCACCGCAGCAACAGGCCGCAAACGTCGCGTATCCCTTCTGCGAACGCGATAGTTTCCTTTCTATTTCCCTACCTTTCTTCTTCTTCTTCATTTTGTGCAACAAATTCACCGCGATCCACCCACCAAGGGGAGGAACTTGACATATTCGGAGACCATCGAGAAAAATTTTCGATAGTCATAGCAACTACACTTGCGACATGGTGAGTGATTCAATCTTCTTGTGAATTTTTGGTGCACCGGTGGATCTCTCTGTTTGGACCTTTTTCTTGCTATTATACTTTCTCTTGGCTTTTCATTTATTTATGTTCCTTCTTTTTGCAATAGGTCTAGATTAGGTAAAGGGTGCTTTGTGTATTAAAATCAC
Source organism: Bombus huntii (assembly GCF_024542735.1). Taxonomy (NCBI): domain Eukaryota; kingdom Metazoa; phylum Arthropoda; class Insecta; order Hymenoptera; family Apidae; genus Bombus; species Bombus huntii. Next base: position 2,127,470 of record NC_066255.1, on the reverse strand, counting down.
GGTGAAAATGTTACTAATCTTCAGCTTCTGCATTCTTATGTAATTTGAAGTTTTCTTTTTTTAATAGAATGTATTAACCTTTTGTGTTGTTGTGACTGTTTTGTGTCAAAGGAAATGGTACCACAATTAGAGGCATACTTTGATCTTGATTTTGTTAACAATCTTAGATAGTTTTGCGTCAGAAGTCTTATTGTTAGTAAGTGAAGTCTGTTGTCAATTCTATTAAAAATTGCCTGCATTGTCTTGTGAATTGATAATAGTTTTGATAATAAATGAGACTTATTGCGTTCGTGGCAAATATGTAACAGTTGTCGACGCGGTAACCACAGATTAGCAAAGAATAATGACAAAACAATGGAAGCGATATTAAAAACGTTCAAGTATCTTCTATTCTATCCCTGGTATAATATTATTTCGTTTGTAATTATTCTACAGCTTCCACTGTTGTTTTTCTGTTTCCATGTAATTCAATCAAAACAGCAGTTAATTTGAATACTAATCGATCTTCTTCCATTGAATTGACTAATTAGATTAATTTTAAATATTTTACAAATTATGAATGTTTGCAGTTATGGACAAATAGTTACACTTTCTTGTAGGCCATTGCAAATGAAACTATAAAAAAGTTTAAAAGTTACATGCAGCTTAACTTTCTTTTTCAATTTGGAATATTAAATAGATGCAAATATGATGTTTTGAAATGAACTTTATAATTTATATATTTCTATTAATGGAATGGAAAGACCATATAATTACAGTAACTAGTTTGAAATTTCTTTTGAACTTGTTTTGAAAAAGCTTACTTTCTTCTATAGAATTGAAAATTATTTTAATTAATTTACAAAACAACATATAGTTATATTAAGGAAGATGAAGGTAACTTTGAAACGTTTAAAAAGTCTCCATTTCTGAAACAGGCACTCGTACCGCGTAATGTACCATTTGAAATCATTTAAGCTCGACCGTACGCGTACAAAATGAAATCCGAATGAAGTCCGAATTACACTAGAACTTTATTTCCATGGACAAATCGCAGATAGTGAAGAAAATTAATGAATTTTAGCCGCATAAACAGTTAGTTCTCTGAAAAGTTTAAATAAATAAGATAAATAAGAGTTCATTGATTATTTACATAATTATATTATGAATCTTCTTCGATTACCTATGATATCATCTCATTAATTAATGAAGGAAGCAAAATGGAACAATGATAGGAACTTACTAATTTTCTCTATCTACAATTTTTCATCCAATTAATAATAGATTATATTCAGACAAGAGGATTTAACTATTAACCAACATTTCATTCCAATAAATGTGGTTCAAGAAAATGAGAATCTATTGTAATTCGTTTCAAACATTTGATAATACTCCCACGTATTATACACATGAAATGATAATAATATAATAATTTATTTTCCACGCATTGCATATTTTAGTATTTTCTGTTTCTTCTGCTTTGCGTTTTTATTACCTTTACACAATATCCATTTTTTATCTCAACAGTAACATCGAAAGTAGCAGAATTGTTCTTGTACAAGTTAGTATTTTGTTACACATACAGCTCATCAGATCATTTCCGGTCAAGTAACTCTAAATGTTCTCTATGTAGAATCACTTTGATTTTCATTCAATGTATCTATATTTAATACTTACAATTAGTTGCATAAAGCTAATTTGTAGGATTTCATTCCATAAATAATTAATTATATTTTTATTATATTTTATTATATTTACTAAAGTTTAGTACTTCTTTCGCCTTTTGGACGAAGCAAATTCTTCCGTATATTTTTCTGACAGAAAAGAATATTATGAATAAAATATTGATTTATTTAAGGATGTCATTATTTCTTTTGGAATTTTACATTTCTCCTTCTATATATATAATTACTCGAATCGAATTATCGATATATATTATTCTATATATATAATTACTCGAATCGAATTATCGCTTAATCGAATTATAATCAAGTTATTACACGCTCGCTTCACGAACCAAAACCTCTTTAACTTTTCGTTGCGCAACTCACTGCTAGGAAAAAAATTCCATATTATTTCAATTAGACACAATTTTCAAGCCAATTTGTTTATAATAAAGAATAGATCTCGTTATCTTTTTCTGACACGTATCATAAGTTATCGATATCATTATACATATATTTTATTATAAAATTCCCTTCGTCAAACAAATCCCTTAAAAGCAAAGAGAAATGATATATATATATATATATATATATATATGTAATGATTATATATATGTAATGGATATATGTATATGATTTTATAAATATATATATATTTAACATTATATAATATATATATATAATTCAACTGATAAATATTAAATTAATAAAAGAAATGTATTATAGTACGTGCAGACAGCATATAGGTTAGAGAGTCGTTCATTGCATTTCTCCTTCCGTTATTTTCGATAGCTCTGACGAGATATTTCTTTTGCCAGTGACATATATTTAAAATTCCTCATGGTTACACCCATCTTGTTTCGCCACTTTTCTTACGACTTGCTCGTACAAATTGCTATCAAAAGAGCGGTAGGTGTATCGAGGACGATGGATAACATAATTTGCGAAGTCGATCTTCTTCCGTAGCGGACAACGAATACGATATCAGACGGAGAACGAATTTTAATTTCACATTCATCCAACTTCTTCGTCTTATTCTTTACCCTTCTTTGACGGTATTCTGATAGTTTTTGAGGAAATGCTTTTGAAATTTATAAAGTAACAGTGATCATCATTGCTGAAGTCAAAGTTAAGGAGACTGAAAGAAATTTATGAATAATTCTCTGATTGTGGAACAACCTAACCTCAATCCATGATGGAGATGAAGTTTGGAATATTTCTTCAGTGGTGTTATTTAACGATGATTTTATTTCAACGTGTTTCGAGAAACTTTCCATTTCTATCGACTTATACGTTTATATGACGGACTGAAAATCATAGTGGCGTAATCACGATATTGAAAATTTGCATTCACACGCACAATCACTTCTACGATGACCAATTTTTTCTTATCTTCAATATTCCCCATCAAATCCAATTTTCCATTATAATCACAAACGTAATCAGGAGAAAGAAATTTCTTACAATTTCAGTCTTGATAAAAAAATCATTTTTATTCTCCCTTTCTTTTCCTCTGTTCTCCCACGAATCTTACTTTCGAATCACCATTGTAATTTTTCGGATCTTCATATTCTTTTCCTTTGTTGCCTGTGTAAACATTGCTCATTCGTCGTTAAAGAAGCCTTGAAGCTTTGGGCCAGGCCAAACGAAGAATAATAACATTGATAATGATCCAGTAGAGCATCGATATTATTCTTGGTCTTGGTTTATGTCGGTTATTCCTCTGGTTATTCTTCCTCGTAAATCCGTACGTTTTTAGTAGAAAACGTAGGCGACGTGGTCATTATGAAGGGCGACCGTGTACAGGGTTAATTAAAGTAACGTAAGACGTCGTATTAATCTGGCTCGGTATACCGCGTTATTACTAAACATCCTGTTAAGACATCTAATAACAAGCCGATATTATTTATCACCGGCTTCCGACGCGGTCACCAACAACGCATATCAAATAATCTGGAGGAATCTGTAACAGAATCTTTCGACCAATTCTCCGCTATCTCGTGGTAATTGTACCATGTGGTATTTCGTGGGCTGAAAATCATAGCAGTGGAAGTTAAGATTTTGAGAATTTAGACTTACTATGTACTAACATTACTGTACAAAAGTATCCGGATACTTGCTTATTTTTGAAAATATCTATTTTAATTATAGAATTATGGATAAGTTCCGGAGTACAATGAGATATGTGATCGAAATACTGTGACTCGGTTATATTGGTTTCCAAAATTAAATATATTATAATAAAGCTGGTGTTTGTAATTGTCAAATAACCCTAACCTAACCCCAACTTAACCCTAAATCTTGTAGAATATATATTTCGTTAGTTGACAAACTTTTCATCTTTACCTTCTTTTTCTGTTGAAATCTAATTAACGGAATTATACATTTTATCTGCAAATTCCAGTTTTACATTAAAAAAAAAATACGTTTGATATTTCTTTTCATTCCTATTCTCCTACATTCCGATATTTTAATAATTCTATGGAAAGTAGTTTGTGCAATTTTTAAGAGCTTTTAAGAGCTTCTTAAGAACTTTTAAACAATCATTATGCTCAGGAGAGTGTACACGCGAATAAAACGGAAAGAAATACAGGGAAAAGGAAATGTATGAAATTATATACGAAACATCGTTACGCGGCGATTCTTTGGATCTTCATAACTACTCCTTATTGTGTGTCCTGTTCAATAGGGATTTCAGCGTTCTCGAATGTTATGCAAATGATATTATCGTTCGTCCATCTTGTTACGTAAAGTAAATAATCAGTTCTTTCTATAAATATTCCTATGTATTCTCTATGTTACACTTTATTTTATCTTTTTTGTATGACTTTTTTCTCACCTTTGTAAGATCTTTTTCATTGCTATTATTGTTTTTTCATGCTATTATTAATATACATATTTATAAATATCTGTGAATTCATAACATTGTATATCATTTTCTGTATTTTATTAGGTACTTTTTGAGAAAGAGTGCTCTCGGAGATAACTTAAAAGTACAGATTTAAATCTTTTATTGGCGTACTTGAGAGTTCGCCAGCAAATTATTAGCACATTTCCATTTCATCGATTTTTCATACGCAACTAATGCCCAAAGGATTTTAATATTCTTTCAGAAGAGCTCGTTAACATCGTTGTATGTGCTGTCCTTCATCTGCAACTGGGCGCTGGTTTCTTCCTCCATATTAACCCCCATGAAGGCTGATGGAAGTTTGAGGATCTTCAAGGATGGGCCCAATGACTTCGAATACGTGCTGAAGAGGCATGACGTCGATAGAAGTTCGGAAGATCCTGATTCAAAAGAACGACGAAGCAGCATGGGGTCCTCTTTCATTAGATACGGCCGCAGCGATCTGGACGGAAATATAGAGAGAGTTTCCAGCAGCGATGGCGATGGTAGCTCAAAGGTGAACAGGTATCCTCGTTTCAAGTCACCAGATATCATCATTAGGTTTGGCCGATCGGGCTTCAAGAACCTGAACGATGACACACATTACAGACACGGAAGAAATAACTTGAATTTTCTCAGGTAAGTGAAAGTGAATTAGATTTTCCAAGATTTTATTTAAATTAAAAATTTGTCAAATACCTATCGAAGTAAAGGAAATTACAGTAAACGAAAGTTAATTGTCTGAACTTTAAAATGTCTTCTGAAGCTTCTGTTGAGAAAACCGGTTACATTTAATTTCGTTCCTCTGGCCACAATTCATCCGTTGATCCATTGATCCACACAGTTATGTGCTTTAATTAGATCTAGAAATAGTACTAGTAGTAGTATTTTCATATGACTACAAAAATTTGGTACAATGAAAATGAAATGAAAACCTACTAAAAAAAAAACTTTTTTTGGAAAATAAGAATGTGTGCTAATACTTTTTGTAGTCACTGTACCTAATAATAATAATGTTCATAACGTTCTTCGTAATATTCATTTTCCATACTAGATACGGCCGGAACGTGCAGGTTTATCCTCTAGAAATCGACATGACTGCGATGTGCTCCGATCTACTATCAAATGACGAGATTAACGATCTTCATCCGTACGAGGCGAGATTGCTTCGTCTGTGTAACATTTTGAACAACAGCGATATAGAACATAGAAACAGTCCGGACTTCTTAGAAGACCGGCTCGGTTCGAAACACAATTAAATATGCTCTTGTAATCGATCCATCGCGCCTATTCATCGGAATTCGTGCCAAGACCCGCCGTCAACAGCTCACTTTCGGGACACTGCACCGCAATCGATCCCGAAATTCCGATGGACAACGTTGTTATCGGCCGATCCATACTCAGTTATGACTTGACGAAGACCTGTTACATCTTTCTTCGAGCTTTTAGCCTTGCAAATGATTTTATGGAGCCGGTTGATGCTTTTGTCTTGGTCTTTCAGGTAAAACTGCGCTTAATAGTATTAGACAATTACAAATACATCGGCAACGAATTCTACGTCATATTATTCGTTTGTTAGAAGACAATTTATGGATATTTATTACTTACTTTACAAAATCTTATATTTTCAAATCTGTAAGATTATTCTCTTCCTCAATTGTTTCATATTAAAACATTTTTCTTCAGACATCAAGTGACATAATTGTCAGAAACAAAAATGGATTTATCATATTTTTCAATTTTTCTTATGGATCGATTTTAACATTTTTACTGTGCTATTTGGTTTTCACGGAGATATTTCAGTAAGTTCCTTGAATTTTGTAAAGATTCGAGAAGATTTGTGGATCGTTGTGCGATCATATGTAAATAATGCTGTTTGATATTATTTCTGTTAACGCATTATTAAATTTTTTAATGGCCATAATATGGCCCCTTTTGCATAATTTATTAATTAGTAGTAGTGAACTGACGAATGACAAGTTGTGAGTTATAGATTTCTTCTTTATAAATGTACAATTTTACATTAAATAGATTAATCGAATGATTTACATGTTATTTGTTATATATGTTTTTTATATAAATTCATTTGTAAAATTCCATTTGCTTTGCTATCAAACTTGGCCCAATTATGTAAGAAAGTCAATTGCTAACCTGTAACTGCTAATCTGTAACTTGTGAATTATAAAATTTCATTAATAATGTTATTCAATTGCGCACAAGAGAGTTCAGTCAATAATTCTAAAAAAAGAAGAACTGTTTGTGTTGAGGTTATGTAACCACTTCAACAGTTTGTATTCACTTGAATCGATAATATTTAATTATGAATGATACGAAACATGATACATGGAAGCAGTGATTATTACAAGTAACAATTTTATAATTCATTTTTAATGAATAAATTTTGCCGTTTGAAGAGATAAGCGTGATAATAAACGGAAGATAAACACAGTTATATGAATCACTATAGTAGAAATTTGGTGTATCAATTTATGCGATAATCTATAACGATCTACCTCACTAATTACTTTTCACAAATTAATTTCTATTTTATCAGTAGTAAAAAATACTTTCCTACGATCTTTTCAGAATTTTATGTCGTCGCTAATTAGTCTAATTATTGATTTATGCCTTCGTAGATAATTGTATAACCTTAAATGATTTCTGTTCATAAAGATCTATTTGTTCGATTAACAAAAAGGCCGACGAATAACGTTGTACCATAACGTTCCTTCTGGGTACTTTAATGTACATCCACCTGCGTATTCAGTGTAAATAAAGAAAATTTCATTGGCTTCGTATACGTGAATCGAGAGTCCACGAGATTAGTCCAAAGAGAAAAGAGATGAAATAAAACTTGAACGTTTCTGCGTTGCAACAATCGTCTTCATTGTCTATAACAAAACTAAATCGTCATTCCATTGTTAGATTGTCGAGTACCTGAAAAAATTTTGGCTAAGTCCTAACAACCTAGCAACAAAGATTTATTTTAAAATAATATATTCGTTTCTTGCACAGAGTAAAGTGCAACAAACCGAACTTTTTTAATATAGTTAAATTTAATTTTCTAAAATTATTTTAAATTGATTCAAATCATTATTTATAAATTTTCGAAAAACCAATCGAGTTTACTTATTGCTAGCAAACTTTTCATTTATTTTTTCAACATAAATACATAAAAAACGCATTACCTATGGGATGACCTAATAATATTTACAAATTAATTTCGTATTTGAGATGAAATGAAAAGTTGCCAAATTGAAATAGAGAATTCTTACCTTGTGAAACTAGAAATAATTGTGTCGCGACTATAATAATTTTCCTTTTTCTTTTTTTATTAGCAGAACATATTTTGTTATCTCTTTTTAGAGTTTTATGGACCTAGTTATTATTTTCTGGAGTATTCTACAATTTGAATAGGAACTAGTATTATGTTACTGTACATTGTCTGTAACCTGAACGTTATTCTTAAAGTGAATGTAAATTTAATACACGCGTATAATTAAATAATTAAAGGGACAAAAAAAGTGACTGGAAATATGGTTTACGTTTCTGATTCATTCACCCCTCTCCATAATATGCGTTTCCTCCTTCGTTTAGGCTGACCCGAGAAAAATCAAGACTTATCACTACTATTTCCAGTGGAATCTTCAAATTTGTACGTATTGCTTCGAATTTACCTCACGTACAGTTAGACTCGCGATTACCATAGAAAATTTTTATTAACATATGATACATGCTATACAAATCTTTTTGAAACATCAACAGTTAATTATATTAATTTTGGATGACTAATACAATCGTAATTCCTTTTCGAAGGGCTTGATAAAATTGCACAGAACATTGTTCAATCCTATTAAAAACGAGGAAAATATTATTAAGAAAGAAGGAAACACCCTTATTGAAAAAATGAGAAGGTTCCACTTACACAAGCTAATTACCTGCACAATATGCTTCATGTATGCAAAATAATGCTGATAAAGCTTGAACTCTTCCAACGACAGTATCTCCAATTCCCAAGCCGATTCTTCTCGAAGTTTCATTCAAGCAATCAGCATTCACCTTTTCGTACAAATAACAGTGGATAACATGGAAATAATAATGAGAATAGAATCGATTTACTCTTTCCATAAAGAACAGCCATCATGAAAAAATCCATCTACCACTAAAACGGAAATAAGCCAAAATAACCAAGCGAAACTTCATAGGGAAAGAAAGAAGGAAACCATCCAAACTACTAACCCTCCTAAATGTCGCTATTTCTCCCAATCAACCCGGAGGAAATTCGTTGAAGCTGTTTACACGTACACCATACGATACAAACACATCCTCATAAATGACGACAAAAATTCTGCGGGTTTCATTGAGCTCCGGTAGTCCTCCTTTGCCATATTAACTCGTGTCCAGAAGCAAACGAAGAAGAACGATCGGGGCTGAACTGCCTCTGAACATCCCTTCGCCTCTTCCGTGCTTTTTCTTTGTCGTGGTCCATTAATCCGAAGAATTATGATAGACTCGCGAGATTCTTCGGATCTCGTGCACGTGGATATACAATGTGATCACTAGGCGTTCCTCTTTCGATGCGATCCACGCGTTTGTGCCTAATCCATGCCCCAGCTGACCGACGTCCTATGGCTTCGACCAACTATCCAGAGCTTTGGTGAACGCACGGCTTTATTCCGCTGTCACTTGTGACCAAGTTTCGAAACGATTGCAGCTATCGAGTGAGAGGCCAGTAGACCAGAGTAGAGTAGGAGTTCGTTGAGTCGATCGAAGATTGAGTTGACGAAGATCGCGATGGTCGACATCGGTTCACGTTGATCTAGAGAAACTACGAGGTACGACTCACTACGTGTGTGTATAGTGTGTAGATGTAGTGAGGATTCGTTTAGAATAGTTTAAAATGATCGATAAATCCGTGGTGTAAGTTGAGTCCAGTTAAACTTGTGAAAATTTGTTGTTATTTCTATATTTAGAGGTAGGATCGCAATAGCTATTAGTTTATTCTTTGAATAAATCTATCACACCGTTCTGAGCTGAATAATCTTTATTGCACTTTCTTACATCGGCTAGGGATAAAAACAAAAGAATATCTTAAAATTATCGATTAAATCTATCGATTATATCTAGAACTATCTTCTAGTTACTATTTATTGTAACTAGCGCATCTGCATATGGATGGCGATTCTTGGATGACTGCATCTATGTTGATTGGTCAATGGAATTGTTTCACTGATGTGACCGTATTTCGTGTAATCGAACACACAATTTCAGAAGCTTCTCCACGAAAAAAGAACTCTAGTTGAAATTTGAATCTGCATTGAACCAATTACACGTCAGTAAAACTCAATGTTATCAGTAATTTATATTAACAAAATTTAAAGATAAACAAAAGAAAAAGTAATATACGTGATAATAGTACGAAAAAAAGAAATATTTAGATTATCTTGCATTTATTTAGCGATTCAATTTATCTTTTCGTTATTGAACATTTCATTGTTACTTTTACAATGTTCTTTCAATGCCTCTGATCTTCAGTATTGAACATTTTTCTTATCAAAATAATCTTGTAAAAGCCGTAATCTAAAAAAGCTTTCTAAAGAAGCTCGTGAAAGCTGTGTTACAAATTTTTCTAATGTAACTTTTACGAAACATCTTGCTCTGAAATAATTTATCGATCAAGGTTTTTAACAGCAATGAAAGTTTCTTAGTATTTTTCATAATCTTCTTGATGAACCTAATTCTGCGAAACTACTCTACTATAGGAGAATATAGCTATATTACTTTCATATTGTTCACGCAGTTGCATATGCAGCGAAAAAGTCGCAAGACAAAGGTATCGTGACAAAAGGGAAAGTAGTTTCTCGGATTGAGCAGAGAATACAGGATTCCTTTGTAATGATCCGAAGATAATCTTATGAACGTGGATATACGTCATACCTATCGATTGCTCCGCATTTCCTCCGTGAAATCCATAATTCAATTTCGATATTTAATCTAAGGGAACTTAATCTGGATACCGCGATCCGTCAAGTTAATTTTCGATTCACTTTCCAGCTGCCTGTACATTTCAAATCTCAATGCTACACTTTTAATTGAATTTTCTTTATCACACTTTTTATTTAATTTGAGGTGCATCTTAGATGTAAGTGCCCAAGAAATACTCTCGATATCCAACAATAAAGTTTATTTAATAATTAACAGTCAACAATCAACAATCACGCTTCTCGAATGCGTCTGCTTCGCTATTACACTAGACCCTTCGCACTTCGCTGTTCGAAACGGAATGAATCTTTTGTTCAAAACCAAACAGATTCTTTTCTTTGTTTCTCCTCGATATCCCCACTACGCTCGCATTTGTTAGACGTCCGCGATCGTTGCCGCGTATGCATTCTTCCGAATATTCGGCGAAAGTAGGGATATCGATATAGCGCTTTGTGTCGCGAAGCCGTCGGAAAGTTCCGTCGCTAAGTGTCGCCACAAATTGCAAACGTTTCTTCGTCCATCATATTGTGTATGATATACTATATACAATTTTTTAAACATACTACGAAGGAAGTCGTATCACAAATCGAGATCGCATTCGCCCACGTACTGCTGTAACTTACGTACTTACTTGTAATCTATTGTAGCACCGAGATAGTATCCATATACTGTTTCAGCTTTTGAAACGTATAACGTCGTTTCCATGGCATTTTGTGAATAATGTTCTGCTGATTATGATTATGCTATCAGAGCTTAAGCTTAAGATTTAATTCATAATTACTAATCTGTTCAAACATTGTTCACCATACATCTTTTTAAACATACTCCAAAGGAAAGGCAATTCTAAATTGAGATTATACAATTGTAAATGAATCTTCAAGCTCTTTGTCTCAAATATGTCTCACATTTTATGAATAATATATATGATCTCATCTGTTCATCTAATCTTCCATACTGCTACACGATTCTCTGTCAATATCCTCCAGGAGGTCGGGCAAGGAATTTCAAAATCCATGCAACTTTTATTATACAATTTCTATCTGCCGTTATCTCTTCACCCGACCTGGAAACATCCGCCCAAATAACAATAAACATTTGAAAATGTGAACCTTCCTGGATTTAACAAACATTCAACGTTCGTAGGTTGCTCCTGTGTGATCGATGAACCAGTGCACGTGAGTATCGCGGGAGACACGAGTCTTGCAAGATGAATCCATCAGAGTCGCAGCAGAATCTTCTCGCGAACGAGGCGAGAGCGCCATCGGTGCAATCTTTAAACCCGCCCTCGGACTATAGTCTTGGCCCAGTTGAGAAGCACTTCCTGCTCAGCGCGGAACGAGGTGATTGTGCCACTGTCAAAAGGTAATCCTTCGTGTCTGTCCGGAAGATAAATCGTCAGGGATGGCAACGAGAATGATGGAGGGGGGAAGGGTGCATCGATCTCGAAGCTGAGAGAATCGTAGTATCATAGAGCGAGGATCGTTGCTTGATTTCTTGTTTCGTTACTTCTGCTACTTAGCATTCGTTTCTCGAAGGATGGTATTCGAGACGACAAAGGGACAAAAGGATTATTCCTCCTACGCGACACAATGTGATTTCGTGCATACATGTCGGTAGTAATTATGCGGAATAGGGTATATTTCACCGATTTCGATAGCCTTGAAACATATTATCAAAGTTTTATTAAATTTAGGATTTATTAAAAAAGTGTGACGAGTACGAGTTATTTGTTGAATTTTATATTTTTGCAAGCTTCGTTCTTCTTAGAGAATATTTCATGATTTTAAGTTTCTATTTGTTGAATTTGAAGTTTGTGCAGCCTTCAGGGGGACATTGTTAGAGAATATTTTATGTTTTCGAGATTTTTGCATATATAGGTGATAAATATATATTAATGTAGATTAAGTAGCTATAAGTAGAAAATAGAGCTGACGATCTAAAATTATAAGATTATGAAATAGTTGATAATGTGAAGCTGGAGATCCATAACCTATACTTAAACATTTAAAATTAAAACTTTATTATGATCGTCTCCAAAAGAAAGAAAAATTGGAAATGTAAAAATTCTATAGAAAAAATTAAACGTTATGAATCAGACTATTGGAAGAGAACAAGGATCATCCAGAGATCCTCAACATCAACTGCGTGGATCCTCTTAACCGATCCGCTCTGATCGCCGCCATTGAGAACGAGAATGTTGAACTCATCAGACTACTTCTCGACTTAGGCATTCAAGTGAAGGTAACATTTTCCATTATAATTAACAATTAAACTTTACAACGAGTTTTCTTGCTCTTTTATTATGCTTGTTAATAAATCATCGATCTTTTCTCGGATATTTTTTTCTTTAAGTTACGTAATAGATAATATTACATTGTGTTGTAAATTGGCTATACAATACACGGATGATACAACAAAAATGGTGGCATATAACGCACAATATCGATAAAGTTTCTACCGGTGGGTCCATGCGTTTAAAAGCATAGTACACGACCAACATAATTTCTGCTTCCTCCTTCAGGATGCACTCCTACACGCCATAAAAGAAGAGTACGTGGAAGCTGTGGAGATCCTTCTCGAATGGGAGGAAAAAATACACGAGCCTGGTCAACCTTACGTAAGATTAATTTTTTTAGATAAAATATTCTCTCTTTCGTCAATTAATCTGAGGAAGACAAGCTAACTCGTCTCACTTGATAAGTTCGTAGTCTTCCTATGTAAAGGAGTTAAGAGTTGACTTTTTCTGTATCTCCTATGTTACAATGGACCAATTCATTTCTACTGAAAATAAATTCTATAATATTTATATTTTAAAAACTTGAGATCGATATATCAGAGATTGATTTGTCGTTATTAAATTTTAGTTCCAAGATTATATGTAGATATTTTTGATTTATAGATAAAGAGCTAATGATCTGCGTCATTCCTTTCAATTATGTTTGTGAATCTCATTAGAGATTTATTTATACAAAATGGTACTAAAATTTTGAAATTCTTCGAAGACGAGTTTGCAGAGTTTTATGAAATTTTGTGAATTTCGTAATTTTCCTAATTTAATATTATAAATTTCAAGAAAACAGATATGAAAATTTCGCTATTATAAAGCATACAAATTCATTTATTTTTCTTACCATTTTATGGATTTTTCTGCAGAGTTGGGAAGCTGTAGACAGATCATCGTCGAACTTTACACCAGATATAACTCCACTGATTTTGGCAGCACATAAGAACAATTACGAAATTTTAAAAATCCTCCTAGATCGCGGTGCCACGCTTCCCACTCCTCATGATGCCAGGTATCGTTTTACAATGAAATAGATGCATTCACAAAGCATCGTCGTTATTAATTCGTTCCATTACATGCATACACTTAGACCAAGAGTTCTGAACTTTAAACGAAAATAAATTTCTTTAATTTTCAGATTTTGCTATCTATCTATGAACAATTGTCTAAAATCGGCCAAAACAGTGTTAATTTGAATATTTTAAATCGAACTAGACCAGTTATTCTATGTTTTTTGGCTTCATGCCAATACTCATCTGCCGCTTACGGTGCAGTTATTCGATTAAACGTGCTAATTATGTTATTGTAGAAGTGGCACGTGCTGATCTCAAAACGTGCCGAGCAGTAACGTGCTTGCATTAGATTCTATTAAAAAATATGACAGCCCGAATTTGAGGTTAGATTTTTGCCTTCACTGTAATACTAATAGTATTACGCTCGTTTTAGTTACCTTCAACCACCCTATAGACAAATTTATTCTAACTTTAAATTAATTTTCCTTTCATTCATCATTTAACTTTTATGAAAAATATCATGTTTTCAAAATTCTTTCAAAGTTTTCAAACATCTCACTCTTCTGTTTACTAACAATTTCCTACTATTTTTATTCAATTTTTAATACTCTTTATTCAATAATGTTTCGTTATCAACATCTTTCATTCGTTTCATCTTTCTCTAAGATGTGGTTGCGACGAGTGCGTGACATCCAGCGAACAGGATTCTTTGAGACATTCTCAAGCGCGAATAAACGCGTATCGCGCGCTTACATCGCCATCTTTAATCGCCTTATCATCGAGGGACCCTCTTCTGACCGCTTTCGAACTCTCCTGGGAACTTCGTCGATTGAGTCATATGGAACAAGAGTTTCGTTTCGAGTATAATGTAATAATAAATTAATTTACGACCCCTTAGCATTGTTATTACAACAGCTTTGGATAAATAGTTGTATATTAAAGATCATTTACCAATTAATTCGTATATTAATTTTCTATCATAGGAGATGCGGGAGCAAACACAAAATTTTGCTACAGCCCTGTTGGATCACGCTCGTACCTCTCTGGAATTGGAGGTAATGTTGAATTATAATCCGCATGGCGAAAACTGGGAACCTGGAGAAAGACAAACCCTGGATCGACTCAAGCTTGCTATTAAATACAAACAGAAACAGGTGAAATAAGTTATATTTTTATATAAAGTAAATCTACAAATTCGATTTACAACATTTTCTTATTATAATATTATTGTATTTGTTACAACTTTGATATCAAACAACTAATGCAATATCTGCAAGATTGACAAATGAGTAACTAACGATGAATTGATAGAATTTCAGTTTCCAAATAATTAATAGTAAGTATTTTTAACGATATCTTTAATCTTTTCTTAATTTTTTGACCAAAGTTCGTGGCTCACCCAAACGTTCAACAATTACTGGCTGCTATATGGTACGACGGTTTGCCTGGCTTTCGAAGAAAAAGTATGATCGGACAGTTCATAGAGATCGGGAAGCTTGGAGCGATGTTTCCAGTGTACAGCACAATCTACATGCTCTCGCCAACGTCACCAATGGGTCTGTTCATGAAGAAACCTTTCGTCAAATTCATCTGTCACTCCTCTTCCTATGCGTTCTTCTTAAGTAAGTCTCTCTATCTTATGATCAATTTTATCTACAAAAAAGTTATCAATTTGCCTTCATTACGATTTCAGAATATTTACAACTTGTTACAAAAGTTTTATATTAATTTTATATATAAAATCTTTTTCTATTATTTTTATACATAAAATCTATTAATCTTTATATATAAAATTCTGCAATTCTGAAATTTGTTACTGAATTTCCACAGATCTAAATTTTCCTCCTTTACAAATTCTCTCAATGATTGCATAATTTGGTACTACTAAACACTATTAAATAATTCAATAAATAAGAATAATGTAATAGTTAAAATAATAGCGAGATGAACAACCTTTATGAGACAACAAATTCTACAATTCAAACTCAATAGAATGGAAAACAAATTTATCGTTGTTCTAAAAATAAGAAATCAAATTAACATTCGACTTCTAATTACGCGTTGGAAAAGAACAAAGTTTTCGCTCAGCTTCTCCGCCAAACCTTTCAATGAAGGGATGGCGGTTAAAAGAATTAATTGTTAGAAATTTAGTTATAATGAGCAACGAGGACTCGAGCTGATTGGAATTTGCGTTAGTGCTTCTCGGGATGGCGTCACAACGTATCGAGTACCTGGTAATCGAATTATTTGGGAACGCCTGGATGCACGAGATACTGGCCGGATGGAAGAGACGGGAACGTGGCTGCATTCCTGGTTTCGTCGAATCCGGTGTCATCATCTACGTAATCAGTAAACAGACCTTGATGAACGCTTGCTTAAAACAAGAGAAAGAATCAATATTTCCTCCCTTACGTTATTTTATTTCACTTTAAAAATTGTTTATGTGGAGTTTGGTTTATTGTCGTTTATTTTTGGGTGATTAACGAGTGAGATAACTAGCTTAAATTTTTTAGGTCTGGTAATAGGCGAAATGAGATCATTATGGTCGGATGGGCTGCTGGAGTACATATCAGACCTTTGGAACATAGTGGATTTCATTCAAAATATGTTTTACGTGATTTGGGTAATGTTACGAATAACCGCATGGATTGTAGTTCAGGTAATATATCTTTTTCTACTTTCTAATTGTTAATGAAAAGAAAGTTACTCTTATTACGTACCTTATAGCGTCTTTTTTAATATCACGTTCTACAAACATGAACTAATAGTACCATTTAATTTAATCGAAGATATAATGATTATTCTATATCATTTGTGTAATAGAGGGAATACTGGAATGGCCTAGATCCTTGGTATCCCAGAGACCAATGGCACGCCTTCGACCCTATGCTTCTTTCTGAGGGAGCCTTCGCAGCTGGTATGATTTTCAGGTAACACAGTATTATCCAGATTTACTCATTTACGATAATTTACTAAAAAAATGAAATTCTGAAGAGAATGATTACCTGAAACGATTGACTTAAAGGACATTCTTTTCGGTTTTACTAAAAAAGATCATTTCTTCTTAATTTAGTGATTGCAGTGACACTGCAAACCAAATAATAAAATATTTGGTTGAACGAAGATGAGGTTAATTTTGAAATGAAAACTATAGCCTGTTTTCAGTTTTTTGAAGCTAGTTCACATATTCAGCGTGAACCCTCACCTCGGGCCACTTCAAATTTCCCTGGGGAGGATGATAATAGACATTATCAAGTTCTTCTTCATTTATACTCTGGTGCTGTTCGCCTTTGGCTGCGGTGAGCTGCTTTCTCGCGTTCATTTATTCACAGTCCTTGAAACTCATTAATCTATTTCCAAACTAAAGATATCACCTTGCTTTAAGAATTCTAAAGTTCAAATGTTTTTATCATTATTAATGATAAAAGGATTAAAAAATGGAAGGACTTGCTTAATTTAGGAATGAATCAACTAATGTGGTATTATGCGGATTTGGAGAAACAGAAGTGTTATCATATGAAGGATTTTCCGGATCTACCTGATTTTGATAATCAGGAGAAGGCTTGTTCAATTTGGAGACGTTTCGCCAAGTATGTAACGACTATAACAACCACGTTAAAAAAGCAGAAAAGATTATCTGACAATTTTACTAAATTTCTTGTGGCTTTTGTAACTAATATAATCACAAATTTTTATTTTCTCAACAACTATTTTCAGTTTGTTCGAGACATCGCAGTCGCTGTTTTGGGCCAGTTTCGGTATGGTGGATCTGATGTCGTTTGATCTAACTGGAATAAAAAGCTTCACCAGATTCTGGGCGCTTCTTATGTTCGGTTCTTACTCCGTCATAAACGTCATCGTGTTACTGAACATGCTTATTGCCATGATGTCTAATTCCTATCAAATCATCTCGGTACAATATATTATAAGATATTTTTATTCAGAGTTTATTCTTATTAAATAATCAATGAATCATTCGGCTAATGTAATTCGTAGGAAAGAGCTGACACTGAATGGAAATTCGCCAGGAGTCACTTATGGATGAGTTACTTCGAAGACGGTGACACTGTGCCCCCTCCATTTAATATGGTTCCAACCGGCAAAACGTTCAGTAGGATCATCAAGTGCGGGAAGACCGGGCGGCAAACCAGATCTTTGATTGTGTGTACATACTTCGATTATTACTGTTCTAATTTAAATGATAGAATGAAAGATAATTATTACAATATTGCGATTGTTAATATTGCGAGAACATCTGAGGGCAGATGTAATTGCCAAATTGGCCGAGTGTAGTATCGTAGACGAAAGGCCTAAGAGATATCGGGCGAACTATAAACAATGTCGCGAGAAAGCCGAAGTGTCAACAGGCTCAACAATGTATCGTCTGTCCTTCAATCGAATAGTTTCGCGGAAAAGGCCTGCGTGACTCTTGTTGCGGTGAGCGGTTGTAAAGCACGTGCGTGGTGGGGCCAAAACAAAAGACATGAGACTAAGACAAAAGACAAGGGGTTACTAAGGGACAAAGACGAATTAACAGTCAGTGTGAGTTGAGAAGTCAGAGAGTGCAAACTGCATTGTCGAGAGAGAGCGTTTGATCCGTGGTGATCTAGTTGTCTTAATTATAATACGTTATTGTGATTAGTTCACGTTAAACAACCATCGTTTCCTGTTTAACCAACATCTGTTAATCCGTTTATTAAATAAACGTTTATTAGATAAACTGAATGTAGTAAAGATCCTACAATTTTGGGGGCTCGTCCGGCGTTGGACAAGACAGAAAACGAAACGTTTAACAGAACTATTCGTACTAGTTTTGGATTTGCCTGTAAGCGGTGCGATAAGAGACGATATCGTTGACCGTTGAAATTAGTGTAGTGTTGAAAAAATAAAAAATGGCAAACGTTGAAAACGAACAATTATCAAGTGAAGAAAGTTTGACGCTGGAAGAATTGAAGAGTGAACTCGCATACCAATATCCCGTGCAAAGTCAGCATTGATCAGCAGGCTGAATCGAGCGTGTAAGGCTGGACAATCGAATCTTAAACGGTGAAATCGATCAACAAACGGTGAAGGGTCAACAAACCAGCGAGGCTCAGGAAACGTGCAGAAAGCTGAGTGCGATTGAGATGAAGACGAAAACCTCGAGAAGCTGAGGACGAAAGAGTTCAGAGCGCGCCTCGCTAGTTTGAGGTTAAAAACAACGGGCAGAAAAATTGAACTACGCGCACAGCTGCAAGCGGCCATGAATGAAAACGATACATCGTCGGAAGAAGAAAGTGACGACGAAGGTGAGAATGAAGGCAATAAAAAAGACGTAAGAGAATGCAGGATAGGCACGCGGGGGTGCACCAGAACTGTGACAAATGCTATCGAAAGGCATGTGTTGGTTCGACATTGAGCTTCAAAGACGACGAAGACGTATTAGAGTCGTTCAGTGGTGATAACAGTTGAGCGACAAATGTCGAGCGATGGTTCGAGTCGTTCGAGGAAACTGCAGACATGTGCATGTGGTCAGAAGAATAGAAAGCGATTTACGTGAGGAGACTGCTGAAAGGATCAGCAAAAACATTTGCGAGTTTCGAGTGCCATGCTAGAACTTCACAAAGAATATAACCTAACAAACGCAAAGATGGGAGTATCCACCAACATGTTATATTATTATACCACTAAGCTATAATATTTTACCAAATGTCCTACTGGACAAATTGTAAAATTTAAATAAATAAATAAATAAAAAAATGCTCGGCAAAAAAGTGACTTGGCATGAGCTGAAGAGAGGGCTGATTAAAAAATTTTCGAAAAATAATAGTCGACAAGTGCATCAGAGGCTCAGAGAAACGAAAAAGAAGTGATGAAGCATGTTTGGCTTATATGTACCGCATGCTTGAAATAGCCAGCCTTGTGGATATGGAAGAGGAAGCAAAAATGGAATACATTATAGACGGAATAGTAGACGAAGAAAGCAACAAGTGTACACTGTACGGTGCTATGTCAATCAAAGCGTTAAAGAAAAGGTTAATTATGTACGAGGAACAGAAGTGTCGCAGAACAAAGTCGATCAAAATTGAAAACAAGAAGCCCAGTCAATTTGGAGATGCAGTGAAGAAGACAAGATGTTACAATTGCGGTAACAAAGAGCATATGAGTGTAAATTGTCCAAACAAGTCTAGAGTCTCTAAGTGCTTTAAGTGTAGAGGGTGTAGACGGACACATCGCATCGAAGTGCGACAACCTGAGCGAGTCCCCTAAAGAGGTCTGTAGTGCATGGCGATTGTTACAGATGAAGTGTGGTAAAGGCGTTAAGATCGCCTTCCTCGAAATTTCGAATTGACCGCGCTGATAGACACCGACAGCGAATTAACTTTAATACGAGCGAGTGGAGATGACACGGTCGGTTGCGATGAAGTTTTCGTAGGATGTACAGAGTATCGTGCGAATTGTACAATCGAATAAATAAAGCCTAGCGCTAGTTTTAAGCGGCGAATGAAAAGCGAGAATGAGGCGGTTACGAGAAAATTTCAGATAGTGCGAAGGCGAGCTATCAATTCGACCTCTTGTCGGTGAAAGACGTTCAACAAGAGACGCAAGAAGGCGACAACATACAAGACAGGGGCGTAGTGAAAGTTTTGCGAAATGACTTCCACGGCGGTTGATCATATGAAATGGTGGGACATTGTTGAAATTAGTGGTGCGAGTGAAACTGGCGAAGATGAGAACATCTGAGGGCAGATGTAATTGCCAAATTGGCCGAGTGTAGTATCGTAGACGAAAGGCCTAAGAGATATCGGGCGAACTATAAACAATGTCGCGAGAAAGCCGAAGTGTCGACAGGCTCAACAACGTATCGTCGATTCTTCGATCGAATAGTTTCGCGGAAAAGGTCTACGTGACCATAGCCACGAGCGGTTGCGGAACACGTGCATGGTGGGGCTAAGACAAAAGGCAAGGAGTTACTAAGGGACAAAGGACAAAGACGAAAGAACAAAGTCAGTGTGAGTTGAAAAGCTAGAGAGTGCGAATTGTGTTGTCGTGAGGGCGTTGGATCCGTGGTGACGAGAGTTGCGAATTAACTATCTAGTTGTCTTAATTATAATACGTTATAATTAATTATAATATGTCTTAATTATAATTATAATACGTTATGATTAGTTCACGTTAAACAACCATCGTTTCCTGTTTAACCAACATCTGTTTAATCCCTTTCTTGTAAATAAACTAGTTGTAGTAAAGATTCTACGTTAATGTTCGCGAAATCGCCACTGCTGAACTAAAAGAAATCTTTACAAATAACTTCCAGAAAAAGTCCAGAGAAAAAGCGTTGGCAAGACATGACACGGTGATGCGATTGCTCATCAGACGTTATGTTACTGCGGAACAAAGGAAACGGGACGAGTTCGGTATCACCGAAGACGACGTAATGGAGATCAGACAGGACATTTCCACGTTACGATACGAGCTTATTGACATACTTCGACAAAATGGAATGAGAACACCAACACTCGACAAACAGGATGCCGCGCGTAAGATCCAAATTGCTTCCGCCATATTGTACCTTCAACCATTCCTGTTTCATTATTTTATTATGCAATCCATGAATATTATTTGATATCTATGATTCATATCTTAGATTACAGCGATAAAATATCGAAAAATTAGTTATACTCGGTTGTTCTTTTAAATTTACGATTGACAATATTAGAATGAGTTCATGTGATTATTGCTTGTTGTTGTTCGAGATATGATAGCTATTTACGTTATATCTCACAAAAAAAAAAAGTTCTGAAACATGAATGGTTTATCTTTAATTGAAAACGAACATTATGTTTGCAGTAGTTGATATTACATTATCCAGGTGTATGTATATACTATGAAGCTTTGATATGAGTAATTTCTTCAAAGAAATATAGAAATATGTACTCACTCATCTCCTCTTTCAAGATATAAAAGATATAGAAATATTCACGTTAATATTAACACTTTGTGGACTGCAGACGCGAATTCGCGTCTTGCATACTTCATGCGGCATAAATATAAAATGTAAATGTTATATAAATGTTAATGCTATAAAAATGTTAAGTACTATTAAATAAAACAGTAAAGAAAGCAATTTGTGCTATAAACAAAATGTTACTATAGTGTTTGTAATTCCTTGATCAACGTAAAAAATCGTATTGAAAAGTTTTTCGCCAAAAAATCAGAGAGGTTCTGGAAGAATGGAATATTCAAGTTGCGTGAAAGATGGAGAAAGATTGTGAAACAAAATACCACGTATACATATTAAAATTCAATAAATGTATATCGAATCGAAATGTAAATCAGAACGAACTCTGCGACGGACCATTTGAATCTTTTTAACCACTTCGAAAATACGCAGGAATTCAAACTGTATGCTTGTCAGAGCATAAGTGTAAAGAACTTGAGAAAGATTATAATTTACCTAAAAGACAAATCTTTTCTGTCGCGTAAGAAAGTAAATCAACTAAAATGATACAAGTAATATGGCTAATAAAGTGCGGATATTTATGCAAAATGATATTTTTTATAAACACGTCTAAAAATATCTAATGTAAACAGAAACACTGAATATTGTTGCAAACATATGTGCATTTTGTATTTGTAGATGTAAAAAATCCGCAACCTGCTAGTAATAATAAATGACAATCAATAATAATTGTTTTCATTAGTATCTGGCAAGAAAGGTCGTGTGATGGAACGTCGATTGCAAAAGGACTTCCAGATCGGTATAGTGGAGGGTATCGTGAACGCCGTGATCCAGAGTGAGAAGGAACCTAAAGATGTGTTCAGTCAAATCGCGAAGGCTATTGGTCGTAAGAGTAGCGGAAGCAAGAAGAAAGACTGGAACGCCATGGTCCGGAAGAACACTTTCGTAAAGGATCCTATTGGTAGCACGACCGAGGCCACTATGAAACAAACGCGACGCAGTATACGTAGGCACTTACAAACTCAGAATTCGGACTTGGCCTCGTTAGATCCTAATCGTTTGGTTGATTACAATCCTAATCTATTGGAAGTATCACCGACCACGAGGATCGCCTACGCGAAATTCATGATAGGTCGGGCAAGACCTATTCCAGAGCAAAAGGAGGAGGGGGGTAAGTGTATCTCTTTTTCTATACTAATGTCCACCTTATTATTATTATTCATAGAAATAATATTTATAGTAATAAAGTTGAAGCTTCCTAAATTCTAAAGCTTAACTTGGACACAGCTCTTTCGTGCAGAAAAGCGATCCATGTCCTTTAGCTGACCTTGTAAAATCAGCTCACTACAGTTGACGCAAAATTAATTATTTAAAAAATTAGGTATGAAGGAAAATCATTCTTCTCTGACTGTCTCGGACATTTTTATATTTTTCTTACTCCTCCCTTTTTTTCTTTTTTTTTTTTAATAAGATGTTAGCTTCTTCTTATATCTTGGGACTAAAACATAAAGCTTTTATCAAATAAGTGGAAATACAAAAATTCTTTACATAACATATTTGGAAAAAAATTATTCAAATGAACATTATTCAAGCATGCACCGTTGTAACCCTAAAATATTAATTAATTTGGATTTTAATTCGAATAGTTCTTAGTATTAATTGCATACAATAAAGTACATTTGTAATTTTATTTTTTGTTGGCTGTAGAAAGTAAGAGTGATGTTGAAGGATCGCAAAAATCCGTTCGAATTGTAACCGAGCCTGTCCATGCAACGCCGATCTTGAAAAAGACTCTACTGAAATCTTTGAGTAGTGGTAGCTTGGAGAAAGGTGGAGAGAAAGCAGTTTCAATAGAAGTTAGGGCACCGTCGCCGATTCCCGAGGATCCGAAGGAAGGAGAGGTTGGAAATTCACCTCAGGGCAAAGCTGGTTTAGCGAAAAACTCAACAGATACGAAACCATTGCCGGAAAAAGAGAAAGGAGATAGGAAGAACACCGAAGACGAGGAGAAAAAGAAAAGGGAAGAAGAAGAAAAGAAGAAAAAGGAAATGGAAGAGGAGAAGAAGAAGAGAGAGGAAGAAAAGAAGAAGGATGAAGGAGAAAAGAAAAAGGAATCGAGCAGCGAGCCATCAAAACCTGCGGCGCCGGAGGATAATGTTCCGGTAGCTACGACAAAATTGAGGGGAAAATCGAAGGCAACTGGCCAGATAATGGGTGGATGGATTTAAATTTCCATATTTAGCAGGAAATTTGTTTAACGAGTGAAGACATTGGTAATTTAATTGTCTTATAGTTATGAGTTCCAGTTATAATAATTTACAATGATCGAGAAAAGAGACACCGTTTTTATTCTCGTATCTATCTTTTTCTTCGTGTATTATTACTTTTTTCTGAGAAAACGACATATAAGTAATTGTCATTCAACGTCGACAAGACAATTAATTTAATTCTTTGACACTAATTAATTTATTAAGAAATTTAGATTTATCTCAATGATTAGATATTTATTTGTAGGCTATATGTGATTTTATCTTTTACATTTTTTCTTCTTTAGTATTGTCTGATTTGTTATAAGTTTTAGTTATTATCGAGAATTAATGTAGGCGTGAGATAAAATGAACGACAGACAGCAAAACGAACAATATTGTAGAACAGTTTTAGAGACAAATGAACATTCATTCACGAAATTCATTGATTGATTCATGTTTTTTATTCGTATACACTTAGCATGCTGCCAACGTATGTACTTTCGATTCTCTCGACTTTCGCATCGAATAGAAGCTTTAAGAGGCGATTTTTTTAAACAAACTTGTACGTGATAATTAAAAAAAATAATAATTCTTTCTCTACATAGCAATTTATAATTAGCTCTATATGTATATTGGTAGTATAAAAAGGAATAAAATAAATTAATGTAATTTAATCAGGAATGGATTTTTCCAGTTATTTCCTTGTGTCACGTTATACATTTGAAACATAATACTGATAAAAACCTGCAAATGAAAATTATTTTGTTGTTAATATTTATATGTAAAAAATACTTGTCTCTCTCTCCCTGTCTCTCTCTCTCTCTCTCTCTCTCTCTCTCTCTCTCTCTCTCTCTCTGTCTCTCTGTCTCTGTCTCTCTCTCTCTCTCTCTCTCTCTCTCTCTCTCTCTCTCTCTCTCTCTCTCTCTCTCTCTCTCTCTCTCTCTTCTCATACCCTCTCCTGTTTCTCTGCGTTTCCATTTTAGTGGAGATCTTATTCTCTTTCCTTCTATTACTTATTTTATCTTCCTATAACGCAAAATAAATATTTAGACGATTGTAACTACTTATATAAAAGGTATAAAAAGATAATACGAAAATATAAATTATATATTTTTACCTCCACTAATTCACCCACAAGCAACGTCTTCAACATACGTTTTGCATCTAAAGAATGTCCAAATTCGTCGAATGCACATGTTGCATCTTGTCCTGCATACTCTTCCAATAACTCTTTTCCGCCAGGATGCTGAAATCAATTTTAAAACTTTGATTAAGATTTCCAGCATGAAGAATTACTCCTAACGTGTTGAAAAATATTTTCAATTTTAATGCTACAAGTTTCTCAATGTCCCCTAAATACCATATTGCAAAAAAAATTATTCAAAGATATCTTCTCCTTTTCCCTACCTGATAATTTATAATTAAATAAATGTAATTACGATTTACTTTATTTTTCATTTATTTTGAAGATATTTTACAATCGCTTTTGCAATCTTTTGTAATTCTCTTTATATCTTTGCTCGCTTACCTTATGTTTGTAATCGGTCACGTCATATACCATATCATTAATGACGATCCAGAGGCTCCCTTCGTTTTTTCCATCGTGTTTCGCCACTTCTTTCAACGAATATCTTGGTAATTCGTTCATTTTTTATAAGAAATAAAGAAATAGGTTTCAAAGTTTTCTTGTCTAATGAATTTAATTAAACAATTTCAGAGAGATCCATCCTCTTCCAACCTCGACTGTTGAATGGAGGAATATCAGTTAGCGCGATTTATTTTGAATGAAACAAGGAAAAGGTACACAGACGTGATCAACTTCGCATATACGATAAACCAAGATAACACATGTCACGTCTGAGAGATTGGGAATTTCAAGAGGAAAACTATTATATTTTCAGCTTTATCTGTGTTGTGTGCTAGGAAATTCGATTAACTAATCTGACTCTTTCGATGATTTTGTAACATTTTTTTTTATTAACTGGGGACTTCCTGTACTATTTTTTATACTTCTTTAATTTTTTGCTTATTTTATCCTCCTCTAATAATTTTGTTAACATTACGCCTTTAATATTTCGTTCTTCTTCTCATTAACACGATTAATAAATTAACCAAAATTTTAATTATTATTTATTTATTTTATTTATTAAACTTAGTCCCTGCTTTTCGGCTTTAGACGACTTCCGGTTTACATACTTTCTTACATTACTACTTAAGTCACCTTGCAGTACACTTATGCTACCTTGTAATACAACATATGTTACATTGCACTTTGTTATACTGCCCTAACCCTTCTGCCTGTCGTTCTTAACCAAAATTTTAATTAATCACACAGTGAAAAGTTCTTTAATCAAAGAAAGGTAAAACGATATTCCGAATATCAATATTCAAATTTAATGTACGTTTATAAATAATAATACAGTATAAGATTTCGAAAATTGGAAAAAATTGTTAAGAAATGAAAAAGATGTAAATTATGATACTCTGATGCAGCGATGATTGTATGTTCTATTTAAGTCGTGATAAAATAAGATTACATCTGGATTTTGTTATTGAAACAGCAAATATATATAATCGACGAATATACTTAATAGATAACAGAGGAATGTTACTGATGACTAAAATCAGTCGAATTTTATACGATCTATTCTTAAGTAATATTTCTTGTTGATAATTTACTCTTATATAACTACTATTGATGTGAAATAATTATTCTGAAGAATCGAAGGTCATTATGAAGATTTACGTCATACATATATGTATAATCGTTACAATAGGAAATACGACACGAGACACAGTGAAATATTTGCATTAAAAACCTGATAAAAGATCAGTTACTTCGTTTATAAATTTTTGGTTCTTCGAAAAAGTTAAATATTTGAGAAATAACATATTCATGATATTTTTTTCGTTGTAGGTTTATTCTTAAGGTAATTCAATATTTTAGAATTTCGAGTGATTCTTGAGAATTTAAAATATTCTATTTATCATAATTATATCATAAAAATATACAAGAGTAGAAGATCTAAATAGAATTGTTTATTTATTATTGTTAAGGTATGGAGAGAATTTGAAGAGGTATTACAAAGAACTTTATTCGAATATTCACATAACGTTGCTCGCCACGTGAGTTACTCGCCGGAGGCCTAGAGCACAAGATTTCACACTGCGCATTGCTCTCTTTCCTCAACGGTGGCCTAGACTATTGTGCGACGCTCACGCACATACTAGGGAGAGGATACATACTTGTGTGTGTTTTCGCTCTACGTTCCCTCACTCTCACTACAATACAAATGTACTATATATTCAACAATTACAATTAAATTGTATTTTATAATGATAATTCAATTATTATTTAATAATTATGATTTATCGATAGTAATAATTATTTAAATAATAATAATTTTGTTTAGATATTCTACTCCTGTATCAGGTAACTTTTCATGGTAATTGATATTTGTAGATGAGTTACAATTTGCAAATATTCCTTTAAAAAGTCGGCTGATTTTCAAAGATGAATTTACTTCTGTTAATTAATGAAATTTTTTATTCAAAGAAAAATTCAATGTAAAGAAGTTGCAATAATATTTGATCAAGAAACTTGTTGAACCCTATGCTATTTTAAAAGTAATGTCCCAAGAAATTTGCAAACTGAGTGCAAACTAAAAGATTGTGATAACGAATGTTATTAGTATCCTTATTCAATGATCTTGATCATTCTTACTGACTAAATTCCGAAAGAATTTACTATCAATAAGAAATATTATCAATTTACAATATCATTAAATGATATACAGATGTAAATTTCCAAGCCAAGATAATTGTGTTCATAATATAATATATTAAATAATTTTTGGATATAAATAATCAGTAATAAATAAAAACGATTTTTTATTTAAATAATCTTCAAATAATTAACATAAATATTCGTTTAAAAATATCGAAGCAGATGAAATTACGAATTTAAATTACGAATTAAATAGTAAGAATAAAAAAGTTCTAAAAACTAAAGATGATAGTAGTAAGATAAGATAACAATAGTTGGAGATTAAATAGATAAAATATTAATTAATCATGTAAGACTGCCCTAATTGGGATATGGCTAACCTGTACCATATTACCCTTTTTTTTTTTTAGCTTTATCATTAATTTCTGTTAACGTACCCAGGGACGGACTGGAACTTAAATTTTTACTGGGAGATTATCGATATGATCGATTTTTACTGGTCCTGCACTTTTAGTTCATTAATTAAATTTTATGTACAGCGATTACCAATCCCTACCGACTGACCTGAAGTTTTCTACCTGAAGTCTAGCATACATGTTTTCTTATTGTTTACGACAATTAGAAAGAATTTACTGCTATAACTTTATCCACATTGTTCTTAGTACAAAGATTAAATTCTACGTAGAACGGCCTCAAATCTCTACCAGCCCACCGAGAATTTTCCCTAACTCACGAAACTTCGCTTCTGATAGTGCCATATAATTTATTCTTTAAAAATTAATTTTTACATATTTTTCCACTGAAAATATCAAGATCATCTTAACTCAAAAAATTTAATTTGTTCCGAATCTTATTAAAATTCTTTTAATAAAACTCTATTTTTTTGCTAAGTTTAAGATAATATACATACATACATTTTATATGATTTATTAATCTCTAACATTTTTGCATTGATTGTGCTACTACTGCACTGAATCGGTAATGTCACGTGCGATACAAAAATGGTATGGAGGATCAGGTAAACGTGAGACACGAAAAAGCATTGGATGTCACGATGTCATCACAGATGTCACGTCTATTCCGTACCTCATTGATGATCATATACGAATATGAATATATTCTATAATACCAACTATTCAAAGGATTTATTACCCCCTCTATAAATTATAACGTCGTATGAAGCGTAATGTGGAATAAATTATAACCATAAACAAGACATAAAATTTATGTTTTGTCTGTGATTCCAGCCATACCATTTACCTTTCATTTATATAAATACATCAAAGTTATGTGCATCCTTTGTGTCTATATACATATATTTTCTCCGCACGATGATTGCATGATAAAATGTATAGATTGTGATATTGGGTTAATTATAGGACAAATTGTAAAAGGAAGGATCGGAATGTAAACAAGCATACTAGAAGAAGAGAAAAAAAGAATAAAAAAACGGAAAGTTATAAACTAAAAAGAATATAAAAAACAAAAGTATTATTTCAGGAAAATTAATAAATACATATTTCAGATAAAATATTACTAACAACGTTTTTAAAATATATGTTTAAAATGAACGATTTACACAACTTTCATTGCATATAAAATGTTAGGAAACGGCGTAAGAACAAACAGAATACTTTCTGACTTTTCATCGCATACTATGTAAAATGCATAATTTTCATGTATGTGTATATATGGATATATATATATATATATTCGTATATTATTTGATTATTTAGATACAAATGATTAGAAAAATTCATATAAGATTCATGCCAAAGTTCATACGCAAAACATACATATATGTAAATGTTCGTCATATCATAAATATTTATTATATTCATTTAATCAAATATTTTGATTTCATACAATTTATTTATTATATAGCTAATGAATGTTACATTTTACAACAATTATTCCGCTTTTTTTATCTATAATTATATAAATAAAATTATTATACAAATAAAATCGCGGTCCTATACACGACGTGTATATGACCATAGCCATGTACATATCTATGTATGTATACAACTGTGAGTAAAACTTTACAACGTAACCTAATCTTACTCGAATTTAATACACCTAACCTGTTT
Source organism: Bombus huntii (assembly GCF_024542735.1). NCBI lineage: Eukaryota > Metazoa > Arthropoda > Insecta > Hymenoptera > Apidae > Bombus > Bombus huntii. The sequence continues at coordinate 2,097,653 of NC_066255.1, read as the reverse complement.
AATGTAAGATACTTTTCACGTGTACCACAATGTGGCGCTGTAATACGCTCTATTTAACATATTTGACTACTATTCAGTATCATTTCAAATAAAGTAATTAAAATGCGCTAAAAAAATTATAACTTTACATAAAAGGATACCTCTAACCACAAAAATACGTCCAAATTGACATTAAAAACTGCTTAGAACAATGATAAAATTGTATTAGGAATGGCGCCAAGGTGTCGCCATTTTCATAAAACTTTACCAAGACGGTAAATCGAGAAGGCTGAGGGGAGGAACAATTCCTCAAAGTGAGTGTGTGCGCTCGAAAATTGTTGGAAAAATTGCTAAAAAGCAAGAATAATGTACTGGTCGTAAGTATAACTTTCTTCAATGTTATTTACAATCGACTTGAATCGCTTTTGGGCACAAAACACGGGGCCTATGGCATGGGACTTCCGTTTAATGAACAGGAACAGGAAGTTCCTCACAATCTGAAATGGCAAAATAAAAACATCCTGTACTGAAGAAAATTTTGAAAAATATACATGCTACGTTTCCGAACAAGTAGGCAAAAATAAATAAATCGTGTTAATTTTATCGAATTGATCTTCAAATTTTAATTTGTCGACCTACTTTCGATCCCGGCACTTCAAGGTCGAACAACACTGACGAATTACTGAGTGAAAAATGGAATGGTCACAACTAGCCCTTTTTATATTAAAACAAGTCCCAATGATATCAATTATTATGGATCGTTTGATTTTAGCGTGCATCAGAAAGAAGGGGATTGAGTTAAATATACAAAAATGCAAGCAGAAAGTATTTGCACTAATGATATTGAGGGTCTGGACTCAGACACCCTTATTCCTGTATGTATAATTTCATATAAATCTGTTTCATATAATCATTCTTTAGGCATATTGTTTCATCTGTACATACTTCATAGGTTGAAATCCTTTCCTGTGATGTATCTCATCGAGCACGTTCTCAAGATGCCTTATCAATAGTGGAATTAGGAAAGCAGTTACTTTTTAGTGCAAAATATGGGGATACTGACAGTGTCCGTGATCTAATGTGCAGAGGTGCACCATTTACTACGGATTGGGTATATATTTTCATAATAAACTTCTACAGTTATATAGTAATTCATAATGAAATAATATTTTTTGACAGTTGGGTACAAGTGCATTACATTTTGCTGCACAAAATAATCATACAGAAACTGCTGAGGTTTTACTTAGAGCAGGAATTTCAAGAGATGCAAGAACAAAAGTGGATAGAACGCCTTTACATATGGCTGCATATGAAGGCCATCATCAGATGACACAGTTACTTCTTAATTATGGTGCAGATGTCGATAGCAGAGATATGGTAATTAACATAAAATCGTAAAAATAAACTTCGTGTATCATATATTTAATGCAAAAAACATTTGCAGTTAAAAATGACGCCTTTACATTGGGCGGTAGAAAGGGAACATGTAGAAGTAATGCATGTTTTATTAGAACATGGAGCAGATGCAAATGCAACTAGTAAATTTGACAAAACACCAATTAGTCTTGCATTAGAACATGATAGGTTAGACTTAGTAGACATATTGCAACAAGAAAGAGAAATTATAGGTATTAGAGCACATCAACAAAATCAAGCAAATTCAGCAGAACTTGAAGTAGCAACTCATAATTTAATACAGTTAGAATCTGAAAGAGAGGAAGAACAACAAAAGTTTGAACTTCCACAGCAAGATTCACAACAAAAAAAAAAGATTACACAAGGTATATCACTTGATATTTTAATCAGTAAGATTTTGAATGTCAAACTTGATTAATAGTACTACTACTTTTTATTAAATATCTAGTGCAAATGGGAAAAAAGCCACGAATGATCTTTCAACAAATTCATGTTGGACCAAATGTTGATGTTGATCGAGAAAAAGAAATCGAAGGTGTGGATGAAATTACTGATACAAATAATATTAATAATAGCAAGAAACGCAAAGATATTACAACTATTGGGGGAATCAACAAAAAATTTAGGTTATTAGAAGCACATGGAATCACAATGATACCTGTAGATAATGATTCATCTATTGTTGAAAATGCAATGGAAAGTGGAAGAACAGTTGTTTTAACTGGTACAAAATACTTTAATGAGATATACATTTTGCTATACATATTTATATTTATCGACATCGATAATTTATTCTTACAGAAGCAGGTAAACTTGCTCTAAACTTAACAAGAAATTCTTCAATAGGAATGAAACGACTTCACGTAGCTGGAAAGAAAGGAACTCCTAGGAAAGTGATAGCAATTAGAGCAGATCAAATTTTAAGTCATAATACACCCACCCTCACATCCAGAGGACCCAATATATTGAAAAGATCTTCTGTGGATAATAAAGCTGGAAAATTGTTTATTTCTTCAATTTCTAGTACTACGCCTGTATCAACACTTACACAATCGAAAAACTTAATATCTCCATCAGAGGTGTGAAATCAGATATTAAATGAAAACAATCAGATTAATGCATGTTTATAACTTTTATTATATTTATGTTTAATGATTTTAACAGAGTAAAATCATTAATTCGCCCGCAAAAATGACGGAACCAATAATTTTACAATTAGACGATGATATAGAAGAAATTGTCGAAGATGATCCAACGCATAATAATGAACCAGTTATGGATATTGCGTTACTGAATAGACAATTGGCAGAAGCACGAAGACAAGCAGCTGAGTATCGTAAACGGCTTCAAAAAAAAGAGGAAGAAGCTGAAATATATAAACAGCAACTTAAAACTATTACAGCGCAAAGGGCATCCAAGTGATTTTGTATAAGTAAATATTTTATCTTAAGTTTCATTTCTTGAGCCCTCTTTTATATACAAAAAATATCTTCCTTGGCTTTTCAGCTTGGTACAAGATTTCATTTGAAAACTATACTCTAATAGTTTAATATACAGAGTGGTTGGTAATAAAGTTTCTTTTTTTTTTTAATTTTTCCATCGAGACAACGATCTACAGTGAGGTCCATTATAACGTACGGTACACGTACCGAGCGAAAATTCAAAGTCGATTTTCTCGAAAACAAAGCCTCAAACGAAAAATTTTTATTCTATATTTTCGACTTCTTTTTTCGCATAGAATCACCCCCTTTCCGCTTGTACCACCAGTTACCAACCACCCTGTATTTTCTCATTGTCTTATCTCAAAGCATTATAGTAGTATTTATACGAGCTTCTCGTTACTAACTACTTACTTTCGTATAGATTATTTTACGGATCTACAAGATTCCTTAAATCGGTATTATTAATACTCTTGATTTATATCAGAAAACTGAGTTGGTCGTATTACAGGGCATAATCATATATTATTTAATATATGCATACTTCCTAAAAGCTGCATATTATATGTGTGCGTACGGGCCTGTGTGTGCTTGCGCACGCATGTGTGTATGTGAATGCGTGATTAAGTCTGATTTATACAGTACACAAATGTTTTTTAAAAATAAATGTAAATATATACAAAGCATCAATTTGCTTTCCACATAATATCTTGCAATTGATTATAATCTCTTTCATAATATAATATTACTATCTTCAAAATATTTTTTTACATTAAATTATACATTCATCACACTAATAAAAGAAACACTTTATTTATTGTTTTAGCTACATTTATTACAAATTACTATCAGTAAACAGTATTTTCTTCATTCTCGAGATTACATCATTTTCCCACTAAACACACATTTCTAAGCAATATTAGGAAAATAGTATAAAAATAAATAATACTACAATAAAATACGTTTTTAAATTGTACATGATCTATTTTATATATAGTGAATTTTTATATATATTTTAAGGTTACATAATAATTATGAAATTATTCTATAATGTCGTTAAATAATTAGAACTATATGAAAAATAAAACAAATAGGTGATTTCTATCAAAATAAAAAGTTTTATGAACAAAATTTGATATAATGAATATTACCTGTCTCTTTATATTTTCTAAAACAAAAATACTATAAATGTTTAGTAGACAAGAAACATCGTATATATCACTTACATATATATGTAAATCAGAGGTACATAATGATTCAAAATTGTAGTATATTGTATTGATTAATTATAATTAATTTTCAATCAGAAAAAGCTATATTTTTTATGAACAGTTTATCGAAAGCATAAAATGTGGAAAGCAAATATAAATATAAAATAGAGTCTGATTAACAAATGTATTTACATATTATTTCGATAACTACTGTTATCGTTCTGTATATTTTCATACAAATAAGATTTCATTTCAAGTATTTTATCAGTAATTCCCAATTAAAACATAATTCAAAATTATAAATAGTTACTTTGTTTATTTAACAGTCTATATGGTGCTATGTATTCGAATGAAATCCTAAATAATTGAAACTTCTAGCTTAAGAATGGCAAATAGAAAAATGTACAGCAGACAAAAGAAAGTAGTCCACTCAGGTACAAATGACGAAGTGTAGAATGTATGAAAGAGAATTAACAAGTGTCAAATATTATTGAATCCAACAAATTACATAATATTATGACTTTTTAATATATGTTGTAAATATAAACGTTTATATAATACAATAATGATAATAGAAGTTGTTGATGCAAAGTTGTAAACTTTCACTCGAAAATAAACATTTTATATTTCACGAATTATTCGTATTGTTATGCTATTCAATACCGAATAGATACAGTAAAAATAGTTTTATAAAACGTGATTCAATTTTTTTAACGATTCAATAAACATGGTGAATAAACATAGACGTATATATAATATACACCGAATAATTATTCAAGATATATTATACCATGCTTGTACGAATTTGATACAATTAAATTATATAAAATACGAAGTGCACGTGATAACTTTGCAAAATTGTTAATCGAAGTTTATAATTTCACAAAACAAGCATATAATCGATAATCTTGTGAAAATGTCTCCCGCGCTATCGATTTGAAAGTACTCGTGGCAGCACCGTCTACCACAAAGTTTCATATTTTAAAAACTTTGTTTATCGATCTGTTCAATGGATTTCCGTTTCACCTCCTGTTGAAAGGAACAAAACTATTGCTCGGAAATATTCTTTCATCTACAATTGGAAAAATACAATTTAAAAATAGTCGTTACGACTAAAAGGACATTTTTACCATTTACTTGTAACATAATGGTGTCGACAAGGAGTCTTGTCTCTACGCTGCATATAGGTATACATCGCTCGTGTTTCTGACTCTCGCGATCGATCGCAGCAGTCGCACAATCTCAGCTTGCTATGAAACGTCGGCGTGTTTACTGTGTTTGATGTATAGCACCATAGAGTATAAGGCCATGTAAAAATTACAATAAACGGTGTGACAGAATCCAAATGGAGTAGAGTACACATGTTCGTGTGCAATTCATTAAGAATCGGGTTTGTTTTTATAATTCGTTAAATTCGCGAGTGTTCACGAGAGGAACGTAATAGATAAAAAACAAAAATTCTATTTCCTTTGGTTAGCCCTAATTAATCGAATCGTTACTCCCGCTGTTCGAAATTATACGAAACTACGCAGAACTACGTCATTGAGCGACAGCGTCGGTCGGGGAAACCTTGAAATGTGCGTTTGACGTTCTACCGTAAACTTTTCGCGCTCTTTCAATATAATCGAATTTCAATGGTACCACCGAACAAATGGACTGTATAAATAGACAACTTATGCTTATTGGAACGGTAATCCGATACTAGACGACACGACAAGCAAATCTAATGGAGATAGAATATAAAAAAGTTTAGTTAAAGGATATAATTCCGTAGAGATGGCTTAAAGCTTGGCAGGTACTCGAGTACCGCGCCATACGCAGGTTGAGAACCCTCCAAATGTTTCATAGCCCGGACCTGAAGGCGATGTCCAGTGCGCCGTGGTGCAAGGAAGGGGGCTGTTTTCATTGTCATTGTGGTGGTTATTATTTCTGCGCTGCTAATATACCCTGTGATTCGACAGTAACAAGTCTCGCTGATAGAACAGCGAGGTACGAATAACGTTCGTCCAGGAAAGGCGATACCCCCACGATTACGTGCATCGTTATTATTGCGCCCGAAGGTGCGCGCGCGCGCGCGCGCGTGCACACATTACACATCTTGTATATACTCGGGAGACGCAACGATCTTCTTACTTGTATGTATGAGTGTGTTTGTGGTAAGCATCGTGATATGTGGAAAAGTGTAAAGTGAACGAAGAAGAGAAGGCGCGTGAGAAAGTATTCGTTTTCTTGAATGTCTGAACGATACGAAAATAGAGTGGGAGTTTAAGACAACAATACAAGTACGTGCGCGTGTGTTTTTTCTCGCTTCTGTCCTTTATCGTTTTCATTTGTCTCTGTTGGACGCGCGTGTTCGTTTGTGGTTTTGATGCGGGTGTGAGTAGAGCAGGTAGAGAACAATCAAGGTAACGAAAGCAACGAAGCGGGAAGCGGTGTTCGAACGTTCTAAAACATTGATTTTCTGTCGTTTTTCTTTTTTTTTAACTACGTTAACAGGTTTTTTTCATAAACGTGCTGTGAAACAGCAGTGACGATCGAAAGTAATTTGACGAAAATGCGATACGAGTTGTTAGGTCGCCTAGCGTAGTATATCGCCTAGCGGCGACGGGCCCAGAGAGAAGCGGCGGAAAAATGGCGTCCGATAACGAAGCCTCTTGCGCGAGTGACCCAAATTTCGCGGTGATTTGTTCGTTTCTCGAGTGCTTCGGCAAGTCCTGTGGTATCGTTTATCCTGATATTGCGCGCCTTCAAGAGATGCTTGAAAACACACAGGAGGGTGAGTAACACCTGCATGCATACGTGTATGTGCAGAAAAGAGAGAGAGAATGATTGACCCGCCCCCGCGGGGCCAAAAGTCTCGCGTGTGCTATTAGTTATCTTTCGCGATTTCGCGTTTTCTTCTCAAATTTTATGCTATTCCGTATTTTTTTATAATTCTAATATTACTTTCAAATAATTATTTTATACTGAACAACCACGAGCACTAAATTTATAGTTGTTTTCATCCCCTTTTTTTCATCGGAATTCTACACATCATTCTTAAAGATCTTTGTCTTCCTATTTGTTTACTTTGTGTAGCAACAGTTAACAATAAGAGAATTTACTAATTAATTAGTAATATGCGATTGATAATTATTTACATCAAATTCATCATTTCATTTAAATAATGCTATTATTGACAGTTTAGTTCAATTTACTATCTACTGTTGTTATTTTCTCATGTGCTGCCACCTCCCTTGTTGTCAACCTCAGTTACACGTGATTACGAGTTATGAATCGTGTGTCAAATTAATGATTTAAAAATACACATTTTAATGACTCTAATACTATATAAAAAAAATGATTTATGAATTACTGTTAGCCTCTTATTGGCTATGCATTTGTAAATAAAAATTTTAGGTTACTACATACAATTTTGTAATTTTATAATAATATATCTCTAATGAAAATATTTCAAAGATATTTCTTAATTTTATTTGTGCTAAAATATAAATATTTAATACTTTTTATACATGTTTTTATTTCTATTTACAATCAATTGTTTTTTTTTTTAGTACCACAACAGTTGATAGATCTCCACATCAAATTATTACGAAAAACACGTAAAACAGTATCACCAGAAAAATGGGAACGTGCACTGGTTAAATTCTGTCATACATATTCTAATCAAGATGGATGGGAACTTGAACGTTTTGGTTACAAAAAAGCCCGTATTGCTGTTAAACTACGACTACTTAAAGTATAAATATAATTATTCTATTATATATTGTAAAATGTTAGATAAAGAATGCTTATGTTCATGTTTCCAATGTTATATTTATATGATCATATATGCCAATTTTTTTTACATAAGTTTTTTCCATTGCAGGTTCTTTTAGAAACACAGTTTGACCTAAATCAAAAGTTTAAAAATGAAGTAAATAAATTAGCAGCTAAGGAATTACGGGTAGAACCTTTAGGAAGAGATAAATCTGGTTTAGCTTATTGGTGTCAACTTGATGAAGAGTGCAATATAAGGGTTTATAAAGAAGATATAGATGAAGAAAATTGGGAACTTGTAGCTAAGTATGTGTTCAATATAAATGTGAATTTCTTTTTATTTACATTTTAAATTCTTATTTTAAAATCTTTAAATATATTGTTAGGGATCGAGAAGGAGTAGTTAATCTTATAAATACCTTATCAAATGGAGAAATTGGAGCTATTCCAATTAATGAAGATAGTAATAGTTTAGAAATTTCTGAGAAACCTATTATTGATACGGGACAAATAACTACATCACCAAGTTTGGAGGATGAAGTTGTACAGGAAAATGGCATTCACATGGAAGGATCTGATGAAAAAGAATTAGATAAGAGTGGAGGTGAAGATTTTGAGGATGAAAGAGAACAAGATGACATTAATGAGGCTGGTAATGCTGAGGAAGATATGGATGGTGAAGATGAATTGACAAATGATGAAAGTTCTAAACAAAATACAGAGGAAGATGATTCTCAGCAGACAATACAAAATGAAATGGTAGAATCAAATCCTGTTGAAACACCCCCTTTATTATCATCATGTCCCCTTAAAATTTTAAATGCTAAGGTTGATACATTATCAGAAAAAGAAACAGTTTCATCACAAGAGAAAGAATTAAGCACTATTCAGAAAACGATGGTTACTACTATTGTATCTAATGATACTAAACCTGTAGAAACATACAAATCTGAAGAGCATACAATAGTGAGTAATTCAAAAATTGATTCTGAAGAATCAGTGCCTCTTAAATCAATTGAAACACCTGTTATTACATCTCCTCTTAAGTTAGTAAATGTTTCCGAAATGAAACAATTACATGAAGAAAAAGTAATTACTGGAATAACACATACATTGAATATAACAAAGAAATATGAAGATTCAGCAGATCAAGTTATGAAATCACTAGACAAGTTATCTAATAAAAATAGTTTTCTTTTTACTTCTGCTGACATGCCAACAACTCATAATAAATTGTCTGTGAAGCCAATAGATCAACTGGCTGCGAACCTTGTGAGGATGCAATCTGAAAAACTTGAAAAGCCAAGTGGAGCAAAATCATTAGAGAAAATTGCTGAAAACCTAGCGCGATCGGGAAGTATTGTGGGAAATATAATAAATGGAGATGATGATAGAATACCACAAGATTTTTGTGCAAGAAAGATAGATAAAGTGAATTCGCTTAGAGAACATAGAGGTATGGATTTATCGACATCACCAAGAGGATGGGAGAACACAAATGAGCAAAACAGGCCAATGGATTTCTCCGGAATCGATTTATCTAGTCGAAAATTTAACAAAACTATCGATTTACCTTCTGCCGGATATAGGGCGCAAGATTTTCAACATAGAGAAATGGACCTCAGTACGAAGAAGATAAACAAACCGGAAGTTACAAATTTACCGTATGATGCTCGGGCTGTGATGATGCGTAATCATAGCATGGTAGCAGATTTAAGTAAACGACAAATGTCATTTCCTGGTTACGATATGCCTCCTGCTTCATATCATAATGCTTCGAGAATATCTAATAAAGAAGATCACAGATTACCAAATTATACCATACTTCCAGATCCGAGTAAAATTACGGCTCTAAGAATGAATCCAACACCGATAAAACGTCCATTAGAAGGAGATGATATGCAACAAGACATATTAAAGAGAATAAGAGCAGATGTAATACCAATTAGAAGTTCCATGGATAAGAGATCAATAATGAGTAGTAATTGGAGAGATGAAGTTGGTGAAACCATTGAGGAACCAATGATAATGATTCAAGGTGAAGGATCTGGTAGTGATTGTGATGCAGTTAATCCTGCTCTTGGAGAAGCTGTAGAAGAGCCCATAATTTTTTTTTATGGAGAAGGATCTGGTGAAGAGTGTCAGACAGGTAATCCTGGTGAGGATACATCAACTGACAATAAAGAAAGCAACGAATCAAAAAATGAAGCTGATTCTGCTACTTCTTCTTTATTGCCGAGTAAAAATTTAGGCGAAGATAGCCTTATACATGAAGTGTCTACCGGATCTCTAATAACAAGTAAAAATACCATAAAATTAAACAGAAATTATCCGCAATCAAGTATCAATGTAAGAAGTAATCGGCAAACTGTAGGCTCAACACAAGAAAAGTCCAAGTTCAAACCATCATTGGGCATTCAAATAATACCAAAAAATTCTAACAGTTCTGTAAAAAGGATATCGAGATGGGATGTTGGAAAACCAGAAGAAAAACCAGAATGTGACAGTAGTATCATATCAAATGAAGAAGACATATCACAGAAAAGAAATGAAATTGAATGTGAAAATTCCTCTAATAAAAATCAAAATGTTAAGATAGATGGAAATTCTGTAAGTAATGAAAATTCAACTTCACAAAAAAGAAATGTAGAAGCCGAAAATTCACAGGACACGGAAGGAAATTCCTTGAGGCAAAAACTAAATCCTGTTTCTCAAGATTCCATGCAGTGTGATTCGTCTATTTCCTTATGTCAAGCAGATACGTCAGAAACGCTTGAATTTTATCCAGAAATTACACCCACAACTCAGTCAATAAGTAATAAAGATGCTGCTGAGAATGTTTGTGATTCCGACAGTATAACTTCACACGAGACAAATACTGCAGAAAAAGTAGATAATGAATGCAAACCAGCAGCTGCATCACCACCAAGATTTTTTTTTGGTCCTAATTGTATTTCATACACTTCCAGAGCAGAAGTATTTGAGTCATCATCTGATCATACAGTTTCAACAACTATAGAATCTAAATCTGATACACTGCAATATGAATGTGTTTCTTCTTCCAAACCAGCGGAAGATATTACTTCTTATACGTCAGACGATTTTGGCGTAACTCAAATGAATAATAACTCGTTAAAAATAAATTCGTATGCACCTACAAGTAATAGTCCACTTCATGAAGATGATAATAAGAATAAAATAGAAAAGGTTGGAGAATCAACTAATATATGGGAAGAAACAGTTCCTTTGAAATATTCTATAGATGGAGGACGTTGTGCAATGCAAAAGACAGAAATAGATTTGTCTAGTTCTGAATCAAAAGAAGAAAATTTTAAATCTATTGTACAGGATTCTATTACTAGTAGTGAAAATACAAAAAACGAGTATACAAAATCTGAAGAAACAGAAATATCAGGCATAATTTCACAACCTCACAGTACGAATGATGCAAATATGCAAGATGCGAATATAAAGCTTGAGAATGCAATTGTAACACCATCTACAGTACAGTTCGACTCAAATATTGAATCTATGCAACCTGAGATATCAACAGCAGAAAGTAATACATTAGAAGAACAAGTAAGAAGTCAGAATAAAATATCAGATTTACAAAATGACACTGATGAAACTGTAAAAACTCCAATTCTTTGTTCTAAAGATGAAGCTGATTGCAAATCATCTGATACACTTAAAAAAAGCGAGTTAGAAACAGATACAACATCTGTTAATAATTCATGTTCATCTTTTGCTCAAAATTCAGAATTAGGTTGTACAAGTAAGGAAGAATTTTCCACTTATCAAGAAGTAGATAGTTTAGCAGAAAAAGAAATGGAACATGTATCTGAGAAAGAATTTGACTTATCTGTTGAAAGTTCTAAACAAAATGACAAAAATGATAATATTCCAGAATTTCATAATCAAGAAAAGCAATTAATAAACCCTGATAATGAGAACATGAAAATTTTGACTGATTCTGATGTACATTTGGCACATAATTGCATTAAAAATAGTAAAAAAATAGAAATTTCAGAACAAAATGAAATTTCAGTTAATTCATTTATCAAAAATTCTGTGCCTGATGTTAATACCAAATTAGATTTAACAGACAATTTTACTGTTACTAGTTCGGAATTAATTGAACAATGTAAAGATTCACTAGTTCCTACAATAAGTAGCTCAGATGGTAATTGCACTCACAAGACTTCGATTTACGAAAGCGCTAAAGTGCATTCAGATTCTGAGAAATTTTCCTTTAAAGATGAATGTTCTATTTACAATGTATTAGCAGAGACAGTACCTGACACAAATAATTTTAAACCATCTAAATCTGATGCAATTGAAGCTGAAGGTGAAATGATTGTATCTAATATAATTGACATTGAAACATTAGAAAACCGAAGTTCCTGTGTTGATCAAGATTCAAATAAAGATATGTCTATTGATGATAAATTGTCAAAGTCTGATAATGAACCTTTTAAACTAAATGAAGAAAAAGAATGTTTTGATGACAACTTATCATATGGAGATACACATAGTATTTCGTTGGAATTATGTTCATCTTCTGATGAAACAAATAAATTTGGTACTGTTGTTGAAAGGAAAAAAACAGAGGACGTCAATGATGTAGACATTCAGCAAAAATCTGATACCATGATAGAGCCTATAATTTCAGAAGATAAAGAGATGATTGAACAGGATGAAAAAAGTAATATAAATCAATGTGATTATATTATAAAACATATTGAAGACAGTAATGTAAAAAATGAAGAGTTAAATTCTACAAATAATACTGTAGAAAATGCAAATAATACTCAGCAAGAATATATTATTGAAAAATCAAAGACAGAGGAACCACAATTGAATCAAATAGACATAAATCCTGTGAATTTGCAAGAACCAGACAAAATAAAACAGTCTTTAGTCGCAAATTATGAGAGCAGTGACTCCAATGATGACAGTAATGATGCTTTTGAGAGCCCTCAAAGAGAAACAATTGAAAATAAAAATAACTTGTTTACAGATTTAGAAGAAGAAACAATGATTAGTAATGAACAAAAAATAAAACAAACAATTCAAAAATTAATTACAAAGGATGAAGAATTGTCTGAAGAATTACAGAATGCAGTTACTAATAAAAAAGGAAGAGAATTAGTGTCAGAAAATAGTTTTAAGAAAATGGAAAACGAAGAAGCTGAATATAAAGAAGTGAAGATAACTAACAATGAAATAATTGAAGAAGAATATAACTGTATTGTTAGTCAATTTCATTTAAATGAAAAATTAATTATAAATGAGAAAAAAGATATTAATATTTCAGAAAGTAATAGTGCAGAAGTAATAAAAGCGGAGGTTTCATCAATCGTTTCTGAAACTGAGCCAGTGAATAAAGAAAATATAAATTCAGCATTAACTAAAACAAACAATGTAATAGGCGAAATAAGTGAAAATGATGGTTTAGTTCAAGTTTCAGACAAAATCACGAATACGATTTCTGAAGGAAGAAATGATTCTGAAACAATAAATTCTATAAACATAATTAAAACCCAAAAACAAACAAATGAAGACATTGAATTTAATGATGTTGAAAAAGAAATATCATGCGAGGGCTTGAAAGAGCAATGTGTAAAACCTATGGAAGAAAAATTAATAACGAGTTTTGATAATGATATCAAATTTATCAAAAATAAAGAAGTTGAACATGTTACAGAAGAATTTTCAATCATAGAATCATATAATAAATTGACAGAATTTTCAGGATTTAGTAATAAAGACAATAAATTTGCTGCACATTTACATGATGAAGGAGATTTCAATAAAGATATGTCTGAAAATGATATAACCATACATTCTGTACAAAATATTTTACCACTTGATAAATTTGACAATACATCCTCAGGTATAGATAAATCAGAAATATATGAAAATAATATTTCAACTATACCAGAAGATTTCAAATCTACAGATAACTTACAATTTGTAAATTTTATATCTGAAAAATCAGAGAATTTGAGTGCTACAGATAACCATGAGAAGCATAGCGAATCATTTCATGTTATAAATAAAAGTACAGAATCCCTTCTTGAAAATACTGTCTCTAGTTTAAATGATAAATCAGCAGTATTTAATATCCAAGAAACTACATCAGAATCAGCGACGGTCATAAACGATGCTAAGAAGGCAACTAGTAAGAGATTGAGCGATGTTTCTAATATTCAAGATGTTCCTCCATTAAAATCTAAATCTCCATATATAGAATCCAGTGAACAAATATTAGAAGACTTAACAAATTCTAAAGTACAATTGGGTCAAAATTTGGATAATTTTAAACAAGTAGAAATTGATGAAAATAAAATAAGTGGGGATGTAGTATCTAATAGTACCACGAAACATTTAGCAAAACATGAATACAGCACAATATCTAATACAGCGGACATCGTGTTGAACAAAGTTGTGCAGGAACATAACGACGAAAATGACGAGAAAAAAGGGAGCTCAGAAATTCAAAGTATCGAAGTGAAAACAGTCTCTGTATCATCTGACGATTCAATGGAAGTAGACAATGAAAATTTATTCAGTACAGTTCCCGAGGAAATGGATCCTTTAGCATGTACTGACGAAGATACATTTAAGAAATTAGACGATAACGAACAGAGTGATATCTCTGCTCCAAAAATAGGCTTACGGGTTAAACCCGTATCTGAACTCGTTTATGATGGATGGAAACTGGATTCCACTGAATTACCGAGAGTATCCCGTAAGCGACGTAATAGTTCCCATGAATCAAATTCTGAAGATATAATTGCAAAACAAAATGATGAAGAAATAATAGGAGGTAAAAGAATAAAATTACGTGCGGAACGAATACCTGATAAGCAATTGCGAAAGTCTGTGGAGGAAAATCGCGTTGTAACAATAAGTTCAGAAGACGAGGTTGTAAAATGTAGCCCTGAAAAGTCAGAAGATCAAGAAGTTAAGGATGTTAGCGATGACCAAAGTACTACTCATTCGGTTGCAATTGGAAGAAAAACAAGAGGACGTCCTAGAGGAAGACGAAGGCGTTATAGAGGAAGTGGACGTTCAGCTCGACCGAAACATTCTGAATTTCAGAGTATTCAAACTTCTGAGGTATCATCTGAGATCCACCTTGATGAAACACCAAGCAATAATGATTCTTTAAATATGACACCAATTTCACAGAAAAAACGAAAGAAAAGTAAGTTTTTATTTCTCCTTTCATATGTTTATATATTTCGCAGATAACATACAATTTACTATCTAGAAAAATATTGTTCATAGGAAAAATGGTGTTGGGCCTAGAGGTAGGTAGAGATATTGTTCCCGAAACACAAACAGGATTAACTCAAGATGAAACACCTGTAAGGCAATCTAGAAGAATAGCACAATTAAAAATTAAAGAAGAAGCAGATAGACGAAGGATTGAGGAAGAGACTTCAAATGAAAGAAAAGACAAAAAAGATTCAGTGGAAAGAAAGAAGCGGAAGAAACCAAAGGTATATTTTTTTATTTTGCTCAATTGTACAGTTGATATTAACATATCATATAATTATCGTAATTTTAGCCTGAAAGTGAAGAGGAAATCGCAATAAAAGAAGTAGAGAAAGAAAAGAAATCTAAAAAGAAACGTAGAAAAAGGAAAAAGAAGAAAATGTCTGCTAAATTTAATGAAGCAAATCCATGGCAGAGTTCTTCAGGTTCTAGTAGTGATGATGAAAATGAGAATGATGAAGAAGAGGATGAAGAAGAAGAAATAGAAAGTGAAGGATCTCTGCTTTTTAAAAGCGATCATGAGTTTTCGCCTGAAAGTGATCTTGAAAAAGATCAAGAATCAGAGCCATTAAGAAGAGCAAGGACTGCGCAAAAAGGTATTACATGATTATTTACAAACTTAAAAAAACACTAAATTGTACTCCAATATATCAACATTGTTTAATTATAGCTCAAAGTGATGTTGAAGAAGCAGATGATGAGTATGCTTGTCAAAAATGTGGTAAGGCAGATCATCCAGAATGGATACTTTTATGTGATTCTTGTGATAAAGGGTGGCACTGTTCTTGCTTGAGACCTGCTCTCATGTTAATACCAGAGGGTGATTGGTTCTGTCCTCCATGTCAGCACGTAAGCTTTTAATCTCAGCATACTTGTTGAATAAGCTATTTACTTAAAAAAAAATTGTGTCATAAATTAATACTTTATTTTAGAACTTGCTAGTGATTAAATTAAGAGAAAGCTTAAAAATGTACGATCAATTGACAAAAAGACATGAAAATGAAGTTTTAAGAAAGAAGAGACTAGCATTTGTTGGTATAAGTCTAGATAATGTTCTTCACAAAAATGAATCACAACGTCATCAGAAAGGATCAAAAGCCTCTAGCCAAGAATCTGATAATGGTAATCTTTTGCCTTTTTACTACTCATTTTTGTTATCTTGAATTAATATCTTGTATCTTTTATAGAATCTTCATCAGCATCATCTTCGACAAGTACAGAAACATCTAGTAGTGAAGAAAGTGAACCTGTATATCAGTTACGTGAAAGACGATCCGCTAACAAATATAAATTTAATGACTATGATGCCATGATCAATGCTGCAATTCAAGACGAAGTAGAAGCAGTTCAGGGAGCTGGAAATCAAGGAAGAGGAAAAGACATTGCAACTATAGTGAATGCGGAAAAAGAAGAAGCGCAAGTAAAAAAAAACTATTATTACATATTTTTACTTAATTTTATGTTATGTTAAATTTTTCAATAAAAATTTGCTTCTAGCTGCATTTTAAGAATGAAGTATTAAACATTGAAGAAGCTCCAGAAGGTAAAGATGACATTGACAAAAAATCAGAAAAAGAGAGCGACGAAGAATATAAGATGGAATGTGAGGATGGTATTGACGAGGAAGAAGAAGAACAAGACAAAGGAGCAGTAAAGAAATTCTTGTCGCGTAAGAAACATCGTAAGCTGAATAGTCTTGATATAAGCAGCGAAGATGATCCTGAAAGTGACGAAGATTTTAAAGGTACGAGTTCTGAAGAGGAAGAAGATTTTGATGACCATATAACATCTTCTGATGAAAGCACTTTTGCTGACGTAAAACGACGTAGTAGAAAAGGAGATTCGCGGTCCGTACGACGAAGCACTAGAGCCAGAACTACGCGTTACGAAGACTTTAGTAAGTATACGGAATCAATTCTTTGACTAGTATTAGAATGGATATTATTATATGAGGTAAGAAAAAATTGTAATAATAAACCTTTTATAGTAAATGACGACAGTGAAGAAAGCGATAGACCAAAAAGAAAAAAATCTCGGTCTACATGGGATTCAGATAACGAAGATAGCGATAATTCATGGCGACAGAGGAAAAAAAGGTAAGATACTATTGTTCTATCCTATATTATTATTACTAAATAGTTAATTTATGATTAGTTCATTCTTTGTTCAATTCTTAAATTGTTTTACTTTTAAATTTTCTTTTAGAAGTAGGAACGTATCGACATCTAGGTATAAAACATTGCCGAAGACGAAAAATAGAAAGAAAAAGAAGAGAAAACGTATAATCGAATCTGACAACCAAAGCGAAACGGAAGAGTCAAATGACGAATCAAAAATTGAAATGTCGTGTGAGATACAACCACAATTAGAAAACAACGAATCTATAATGTCTGATGTATTAGATGTCAAACTTGATAACTTAAATGAAAATAATGAAGACAAACATATTAACCAGATAAAAGATATAAAACCACCAGAAATAAACTCGGAAATATCTGGTACACCTGCCACTCTACCACTCGAAGAAATAACGCAACAAAAAAAGAAGAAGGTAAGATTATAGATATAATCTGTTTGAAATAATTGTATTTCATCTTTTTTTTAATATACACGTTCTTCCTCGATTTATCACAGGATAATGTAATAAGAACAAAGAAGACGCCAACAATTCGGAGAAAAGTATGTTAAATTTATCTTATTCTACTTACTTTAATATATAATAACAAACTTTTGATTTAAACTTAATTATATTTTCAGATTATATACGGTGGTCTTCCGGATGAAAATAAACCAGAAGAAGAAGAAATATTAAGTAGGCGAACTCGCGGTAAAAAGATTAATTATCAAGAAGAAATTGCATCAGATAGCGAAGAGGTAATACATAATGTTATATAACATAGGAGTTTAGAAATAAAAGAATGTAATATTATAGGAGCTAAAAAAGGCATTAAGAAAAACGGGAGAAAGTGAAGATGAATTTGTTGTAAATGAGGGCGAAGATTTAAATGAAGATGCTGAGAAAGATTCAGATTCAGGTAAATTGAGAAAAAAGCATATTAATGTTAAGAATATAAACGTAGAAATATTATGAATTAACATATAATATCACCTTATAGGTGATATTTATAATCCAAAAAAAGATGGTCATAAATTTAAAACTAAATCGCCAAAAAATAGAAAACCTAGGAAAAGCAAGAGTCCCGGTGGTAAACGGAAAATGTTAAACGATGGAACACCAAAACAAAGAAAAAAGCCTGGTCCGAAACCTGGAAGTAAAAACAAGTCACGTAAACAAAACTTTTTGCTTAGTTCTGTTATCCAAAGAAGAGATGATCAAGATGGCGAAAAAGATATCATGGCGAATGTCATAGATAATCCTATGGGAGAGATAGATACGAAACTTGATGATAATCTTTCAGAGAATGTAGGTCTAACCAGTACGGCTATGTCGGTAGCAGGTTCTTTCACCGGAGATGTGCCAGAAGGTTCCTTAACGGGACTTGGAGCAGGTGAACTAGCTGACTTAGATGACGAACAATTAGAACAAATGATGATGGAGGATGAAGAATACGCCAGACGACAGTTAGAACTTGCAGCTATCGAAATAAAAAAGAAGAAGAAAGAAGAACGAGAAGCAAAAAAATTAGAAAAGGCGCGTTTAAAAGCATTAGAGATATTGGCAGCTGAGAGGCAACGAGACCCTAACGCGCCAGAGGGAACTGATGGAGATGTACCAAAGAAGAAAAAGAGAGGCCGTCGGAGTAAAGCCGAAATTCTTGCAGAACAAATGCGCAGAGATGGGGCTCCGAATTTAAACACCACTGTTTTATCTGCTAGCGTGCCACAAAACTTGGTAACTACCATACCATCTAATATCACTCCCAATATGTCAGCGATTATGACTCCTGATGCGGAAAGAACCGGCGAAGGACACATTCCTATGATGACGGGACCAGATGGACAACTTTTTAATCCCGATGGATCGCCTATGAAACCTAAAAGAAGGGGACGTGGTAAGGGTAAAAAGACTCTTGCCCTGGAAGCAGCTAGAGCTGCTGAAGCAGCGGCAAAAGCTGCTGCTGAGGCTGGTTTAATTGGAATGGGCACTGATTCTAATTCGGAGATGAAACCTGGTGAAATCCCGAATGTACTTCCTACACCAGGTAGTAGCACCTCTGGTTCCGCTCCGTCCACACCACCTGCTGGCGTTGTTACAACACAAGGACCACCTTCTTCGCAAACTCCGACTTCACAGTCTGTTTATCCGTCGTTACCACCTAATCAACAGTCTTCCGTTATCACCAGGATGCTTCAATCTCAACCTGTATCGAGTAGTCCACAATCGTTCTCCGCTGCAGCTGCAGCAATGGGACACAAATACTTCGGTGGACCAAACGCTGGAGGTCAAATAATGGGCGGACCTAGGACAGGCTACGAAATGCAACCACGTGGAAGAATACCTTCTCCGTATAGACAAGCGGGACAATCTTCTATACCACCTCATTTTGCTGCTGTAAGATCAGGAACTCCGCCAATGAGAATGAGGGTACCTGGTCCGCAAATATATCATACGCCGCATCATCCAATGGATCCTTCTCCATCAGGTGGTGGACCGATATCGATCAACAATCGAGATCGTAGTTCTCCACTTGGCCCTGGACCTGCAATGATTCCACCAGCTGCCGGAAGTCCTCTAGCAAAAGGTGGTCCTACACCTCCTCCACCTCCTCCTTATGTCAGAGGGGCACCTCCCATGTCCAGGTTTGCAGATAATCCAATGGGTCCTAGACATCAAATGCCTCCTTTCACCAATGCATCACCGGTTAATCATAATATGCAACAACCATCACCGCCTCCTAATCGACCACCTGGTAATTTTTCACCGTATCATCCTCCCCCTCCTCCTAATTATCATTATGGTGCCTATCCACCACCACCGCCGATGTCCACAGCAGATGATGCAGCCGCATATCAAGGATCTCCGTATCCCGCGGATCACTTTTCATCTCCTGCGGATAATCAACCACCCATTCAAGCCCCGCCTCCCCCTCAGCCTCCACCACAACAGCAAGCGCATGCGAACGATGCTGGTACTGGAAACAAACAGTACGATGAAGAAGGTTCTGGAGAATTTGGCGGTTTAGTATCATACTTCAGTAGCCAGAGAGAAGATGATCTTGATTCGTAGCATGAGTGAGATCTTGGCCAACCCTAAAACTTTATATAGGGTGCATTAAACAATGGTGTTTTAACGGTCAGGTAAGATTGCAACTTTTGCTCGAGAGGGACAAGTACAAGAGAAACATAAAAAAAGCTAGCAAGATGTAATGTAATCGTAAATACAAAAAAAAAGTAGATATACATTTATATCTACTTTATATATATTATACATATATATGTTGGGGCATTGGAATGTTTGAAATAATGATGAAAGAAAGAGTATTTGCATAACATATGATGATGTACGTTCTAACATTATTTTATACACATATTGTACTGTTTTAAAACGTAAGGAAAAAGGCGTAGAATTAGAATTGTCTTCCTCTTTGACCTCTTAAGCAAACAGTTGTTCAAAACATTTATACTTTCGAAATAGAAAGAAAAAAAGAAAGCCACCAAAACCAAATCCGAGGTTGGCCAAGCGAGAATAAGGAAAAAAATATTAATCACTAACAATGGAGCCTATTTCCTAAAAGTTGTAAGCTTTTTGTAATTAGTTCAAGTTTGATTAAATTTATATGAAGCAAACGAGACCAGTCGCTAGTAGCAACGGAAGTTGCGTGTTGCTAGAGAAAGGATTATACAAAGATCTGACCAGAATTTTAACTAAACATCCATTAGTATTTACACATGAAATTTGTGCACAGTTACTTCCGAATCCATTGTAGATGTGTAGATGTCCTCTCCCAGATAAACGTTTGCTGTTGAAAAAGTCGATCTTAGTAGCAATCAGGAGAAAAATTAACAAATTCGGACTATGCGCCGTTGTTACATGTATATATGTAAATACAATAAGTCCTTTAGATTATATTATATGTATTATATATACACAGTCACGCAGAATACTATAAAATGAATTAGTGCAAAGGGCACAAATGTAATATTTAAATTAAAACGAAAGGAACGGCATCCGATTATAATAAATTAACAAATGGTGTGAAGACTACTACTATAATTATTTATAAAGAAAAATTAAGAATTTATGATAGGTAGTATGTATATTGTATTTTACAAATTTTACTTGATAATTATAATAAAAGAATAAAACATTTGGATATAGTTATATTAGAGAACAGGAGGCTGCTAAGTCCAACTCTAAGAAAGTCAGAGAAAAGAAATTTAACGAAACTGACGTTAAGCGTGTGTAGATAATCGGGGAAATAACTTAACGGAAGAAATTTTTATTTTATTATGGAGTGCAATTAAAAGTACATATAAATACGTTTATATGTAGCTATATATGTGTGAATATGACTTTTTTTTTTAATACGTTCAACATTGTCGACAAAGACTAAAATGGTTTTCTTGTTTCTTATTTTTTCTACATCCGCTCTTTTTCCCGAAAATCTTTTTAAGACATATTTCAAGCTTTTTAAAAAAAGAAAATATATATATATACATAAATAAAAATATATATATACACACAATAATAATAACAACATGTAAAGAACTAATAAAAAAAAAGGAATGTTTCGTACTATTAGAAATCATTATGAACTAGACCCAAGTTCAAAGCTGTTCGTAGCTGCAGTGCAGCTTTGAGAAAACTATAAACTCCTTGAATTCACTTCTTAGATAAATATTCGAAGAATATTGCTTTGATCAAGAAATGAATACAAACGAAATTAATTGGATTAAGTGATTCACTGAACAGATACGATTACGTGCAAAAAAAAGATAATAAAAATAATAATCAGGATATAAAATAATTTTTAACATTCATTTTTCATTTTACATATAACAGCCTCCTGCTCTTTGATCGATCCGCAAAGCTGATAGTGTCTTTGCGTCACAAAGAATCATCATGTATCTGTTTAGTTATCACAAGTACGTGCATACCTAATATAAATAGAAGTTATATAAATAAAAAAAGGAAATCATTATCTTAGGATTAGCTGCTTGGGATAGTTTCCTTTACTTCGTCGAACGTTTAACAACCGAATTTGAACGATTATATACACACATTACAACACGCCGTATATTGTAATAGAGAGTTTACTACCGATAATTTTATGATTTTTACATCTATACGATATATTTCAGTTGTATATTGTTTAATGTACAATCTACTGTCTTCTTTAAATATAACATGTGTCTTCGGACCATTCGTTCTTAGGGTGCGCTTCAAGGAAAATGCGAATATGTAATGTAAGTTCTTTCACAAATGCTCGAATGGTTATTGATACCATATAAAGCATTCATTGTATTGTAAAGTATTATTGGAGATTTAATTTTTCATAATACAATGATCATGCGAATTTATATTAAAGAAAAAGAAAAAAGTTTGAAACTTTTCAATATGTCCGAAGATTTGTTTTTTATCCTTTAAACAAAAAATTGAAACACAGGGAAAGTGAAATGAATTTTTTTAAAAGATATGTATATATATATTCATGTACATTTGTATTGCTTTTATGCATGGCATGTCCGCATTTAGAAAAATTCGTATAGCTCGTATAAGATATATTTATGATAACACAATGATTCGATCTCAAAACTGGATAAACGTATTAAACGTGGTTCTTATAACTTATAAAGAGGTACTTCATTTTCATACATGTACCAAACTTTTTCGCATTTATAAATGTTTCCTTGAAACGTAAACGAACGAAGTGTCTTAGCAAGATAACAGTAAATGTGGTGCAGTTTAGCTTTTCTTTTTCGTAAGGGTCTAGACCAAACGCAATTATTATATTACATGTTGTAGCCTAAATACATTTTGTAATAAAATTCAATATATTGAATATCAGAAAATGTTTTTATTTTTTTTCCGTGCGCTAAATTTTAATGCATTTTATAGAAAAACAATTTATTTACTTGTTTCTAATCATATTGTTCTATAATAATACAAAATTTTAATATTATAAATATACACATATTACAAGTTAATTATTTATTTTAATACAAAAACCAAGATGTGTGTTATATGCTAATTTAATATGTCAATAATTCCTTCATTTAAAATGGAAACAATAATATTACAACATTGCATATAATCTCCATTTCATACAATACCCTGAAATATATATATATATATATACACACAATTTATGTATATGATATATATATATATATATTTTGTTCTTTTTATAATTATTTTAATTGAATAGAAATATAAGTGTAAAGTGCATGTGTGTAATTTTCGTACAGTTCTTAAAAAAAATAAAAGATTACTCGAAAAAAATCTTTTTGTCATGCATTTTATAACAAATACGATAAGTTTTTATTTTGTATACAATAGTCTTATTAGAAGTAAGAAAACTTAATGTAAAATTTGCAATCTAAATTGCTATTTGGTATATAACACTGAATATCATTTAACAATTTTAACTTTATTATAAAATACTTTCTTATTTGTAGGTTTCACTTCGCCAAATCTGACTTTTCTTTTCTCTATTCTGGCTTCTAATTCAGCCTGAAATATGCAAATATAAAAGAATTATAAAATATGTAATAGAATTAGTATTTACATTTAATATAGTAAACTTTTTATTAACATAATTAATTACCTTTTCCATTAAACTAGAAACAGACGTACCAAACCTTTCTGCTCGCTTCTTTAGAACTTCGTAAGTTGTATGCTGCAAATGCACACAATAGATAATATTAGAAAACAAACAAAGATATTACACTTGTAGTTGCGTAAATATATATACCACAGGTGTTTTTACAGATGCAGCTGACTTATTATTCTGATTATTAATACTGAATCTTGCAGATCTAGCTTCTTTCTTAGCAGCTTCTGATAATGGTAATCCAAATTTCTTAGCTCTCATTTCTAATCTCTATTAATACGATAAATTTATTAGCATTTTATATTTGATCTCTATAATTCTGCAAGATATAGTAAAAAGAAAATATTACCTCTTTGATACCAAGCTCTGATAATTTAATTATCTTTTTTTCTGGTGGTGCAGTCTCAATAGTTTTTGTATCAATTTCAATCTTTTCTGTTTGTTCATTCTTAATTTCTTCAATTACTGGTTTTCGATTTAGAACTATCTTTTTAGCACTTACATTACTTTCAGTAGACAATTTTCTTTTTTCATTACCTTCTTGTGAGTCAGGTTTATTTGATAGCTCTTCTATTTCTTCATCCTATTTAAACAGGTATATTGTCAATGTCGTATTAAAATCAAATAATATACAAAACATATTTTTTTAATTACGCCAAGAACTGCATCTTCATCTAAAATTTCCTCTGTAGTCTCATCTAAAGATAGTGCAGAATCTAGACATTCAATGAAAACATTATTTTATCAATAGGTAGCTCTCACAAAACAAAACAGTTTAAAAGTCATTCGAAAGCATATACCACCATGAATTGCTAATTGAAGTCTTTCAACCAATTCATTTTTATTGCCAGTAGTAGGTAGTCCTCTTTGTTTTAACTCAATTTTCAGATCTGCAACCTGTTCAATAATATTTATCTATAATTATATATAATTCCCTTTAATAATCTTAAGATGTATATAAATTTTTTATATTCAACAAATATAATTTTTAAATATTAATAAAGCGAAATTGTATCTGTCTAAAACAATTATACAAGCTAAACAGAAATTAATGTAAAAAAGATTGTTTTACATTACATAAAAAATTTCTCCTAATTTTAAGGTTAGCTTCCCGGGTGTAGACACATATCAGCAAGATACATTTGCATTACCTTCATTTTTGAAAGTTCTGTAAGTCCTTTCTCATAAGATGAATCAGCCATGGTGCATCAGTATTATTTTCTTTCAATTGATATCCCTTTTCGAATCCTGATTAACATGACACAATTTATCACACAATGCTTTCAACAGCCCAGGGAGCAAATCAAATTGAAATGCATGCAACACGAAAAATTTTAATGTCACTACCTTTGCGAATATGGATAGTATGTTGTGAACTGGTGTAGTTCTGTGGCCCCCTCTAGTGTGAATATCTTATATGATAATAGGGTAACTTCTAGCGCTGTGAATTTAACTGTACAGCAGCTTAGCCAAGCAAACAAGTTTATTAATTAAATGTCAAAATTATTTATTAGTAACAACTGCAATCACTCTCAAATTTTGTATTTACTTTTATTGCCATAAGAAGATATTGCCAAGACATAAATTGCTCGTTTTCTAATACTGTAAACTCCAATCAAATTAATGTTTATTAGCATTAATTAATAAAAATTTGTCTTACTAGATAACAAATAAATCGTAGATTGCTACATAAATCTGAGCAGATACACCACTCTGCGACCTGAAAGAAAGGGAATCGTTAAAATCGTTGCACCTTTAGAGTTGTCACACAGCTCAGAGTCTAAATAAATTTCAGTAAAGCGCAAATCTTTGTTAAAGTAGCCAATCTATTATAAATATTTAGTTTTAAATAGAAATTATTGTTCAAGTTAATCTTTCTCGTTGTATATTTCTTCATTTAAATGTCGAGTTAGTTTTCCGAATTATTTGAAATTGTAACGCAAGTAGAGTACTTCAGCACGCCACGGACTGCAACCGCGTGACTAGCGTTTACTGATCACTAATAGATATTATCTCTCAACTTATCGAGTTTACTTTCTAATGAATAAAAATGAATGTAATATGTAATGAAATTAAAATATTTACATTGAAAAAGATGTAACTTTTTAAACTTCCTCTAACCTATGTGTTTATTTATAACTAAATTTTTCAAATATCCCTATCTGTCTTTCTATATATGAATTTTTTCGATATATCGATTGCTCTTAATCGCACTGTCGCACTTTCTACGCGATGTAAAAGAGATGCAATACTTGAATTGTAACACATTTGTCATTTCTATATCTACATAGAAGTCATAGCCATAGACCTGTGTTGTTGTAATAATAATTAAGATGGTAGATGAGTCTACAAAGAAGACATTAAGTAATATTCCATTATTACAAACAAAAGCTGGACCTAGGGATAAAGAGTTATGGGTGCAGAGATTGAAAGAAGAATACCAAGCTTTAATTAAAGTATGTTCTATATTTAATATTTAGTTTACCATATGGTTATTTAAAATCCCAAAAAGAAGAACTTAGAATTGTTTTTATTATACTAATTGTACTTAAAGTATAATACATTTCCAATGTACTTAGTATTGATTTCAAGAAATTCTTATTTGTTTTTCAGTATGTGAGAAATAATAAAGAATCTGACAATGATTGGTTTCGTCTGGAATCAAATAAAGAGGGTACAAAATGGTTTGGTAAATGTTGGTATATACATAACTTTTCAAAATATGAATTTGAAATTGAGTTTGATGTAAGTAATTTTTCTTTTTTGTATATTTATTAAATGTATAGACTCCACTAAGCTTTTTCATTTTTTGATAAAATATAATTTTTTATTCAGATACCTGTTACATACCCTATAACAGCACCTGAAATTGCTTTACCAGAATTAGATGGTAAAACAGCAAAAATGTACAGAGGTGGAAAGATTTGTCTTACAGATCATTTTAAACCCTTATGGGCACGTAATGTACCAAAATTTGGAATTGCACATGCCATGGCACTAGGAGTAAGTTTGTTCTATTTATAAATAAGTCTTTACAAATCATCAATTTTGTTATTAGATAATCTTTAAATAAAGATTTCTTATATTTTTAGCTTGGACCTTGGTTAGCAGTTGAAATTCCTGATCTTATAGAAAAAGGTGCTATAGCTCATAAAGATAAAATTGATGAACATAAATCGTAACTTTAAAAGAAAATATTGTATAATATAAATGAAAATATGTTAATTATGAGATGAATTACTGATTAACCTATTTTAATAAGTTATAAAAAGATTTCTATAATAAATACATTGAATTTTGTATTTAATACAAATATTTACAGTTCTTCATATACTATGTACAATGATTATTTATCTTCGTCCATTTTAATATCTTTTGTTTCTTTTACAATTTCGTCTAATTTATATAAATTTTTAAGTGATACTTCCCCACTACCTCTTTCTAAGGGTTTTGGTTGTGATGGATCTGGCTTCCAACCTAATAGATAAATTACTTGAAATGTTGCAGGTACATATGGAGTACCATCTTCTTTAATTTTTCCATATAGTTCTTTATATATTGATGCAGCAGCAAGAACAGTATCTTTATTTAAACGTAATTTTCGGTTCTTTATTGCATTATTCTCTGCCATTCCTGCAAAATTATGTAAACAATTAAACAAACTTCAAGTAAGATACAAATAAGAATTATAAAGATTTTAAATATCACCTTTTAAATCCCACATTAATTCAAACATGCTTGGATATCCAATAACAATTTCATCCACATCAATGGTTAACATAGTAAAATTAGCTCTTGTCAATAAACCTCCAATATCTCTAATATCTGCAAATGGTGAAATATGTGCTGAAATTCCACCATCTCTTTCTAATTCTGCCAATTGTAAGGAACTCCTGTAAAAACAAAAACCTAAACTTGTAGATTTGACATATGCTTAATTTATCCTTAAAATTACCTTAATTCAAACAACGTTTCTCCTCCAAACAAAGCTCCTATAAAGACTCCATCATTTTTTAAACTTTTATTAATATTCCTAAAGCATCCTGGTAAATCATTTATCCAGTGCAGACTTAATGAACTTATTACTAAATCTAAACTATTTGGTTCAACTGAAAAATTTTCTTCATCCATAGTTATCCGTGATACTTTAACTCCTTCAGTGATTTCTGCTTGATGTACAAAGCTAGTTGACATGTCAGCTAAGATTAATTCTTCCACACATTCTGCCAAAATGTGTTTTGATACATAACCACGACCACATCCTAAATCAAGTGCTTTTTTGAAATTTCTTTTTATGTCAAATATTCTATCTGCAAGTCTGTAGCCTACTTCATCTTTGATGTAATCATACAGTTTTACATCAACAGATTGTGCAGCACGTTCCCTCTGTAGCAGCTTTGTATTTCTATCAAAAATATACATTACATTATCTGTCGGTAACGCATATTTTATTGCACTATAACTTATGTTACGAATACATCGAATATTAGATGTAAATGGGGCCAAACACCGCTCGAGCAAAACATGCATTTTTCACCATTGAAAATTCTCGTATGAATTTTATCTGAATTATTTATTATTGAAATTATATTATTGAAATATTATTATCAGTAATAATACGTATATCATATATGTTTTCACAATATTTTATAAGCTTGCTTTTTTGCTTTCGATGATTTCAATATGTGTTGTACAAGCCTGTACAATATAACCTATTCTATGTAGTTCTAATTTTATTAAGTCTACTCTTAGTAAAATTTCTACTACATAATTTTAACTTACAAGTTTTATAAGATGTAAACAGATTGAAAATATTCTGCATTTCTTTCCTGTATTAGATTATGTATTATATTAATGATGAAATAAAAAAGAAATTGTATTTAATTACAATTACCATTTTATTCCAAAGTATATTAACATTAAAAAAGCTATAAAGATAGTTCATAATATTTTTTGGAATTAATTAAAATCTATCTTTTTGGCAACATTTTATTCTTACATTACATTCTTATTATGAAAAAGCCTTTAAACTGCAATGAAACATGTTTCACAAAGAATAATTTTTTAAATGTAGTAGTTTCTTGTTTCTTCTTTTCTCACATTTAAGCATCATTTTATATACTTAATAGTAAGTTTATTATACGTTTATTTAACACTATACAATGTACATTTGTCTGTTATTATTCATAAGAACCCAAATTATTTACATTTAAACATAACTCTGATATTTATTGCATTGCAATTTAAACTATGCATAATTATTAGAATCTTTTTAATTCAATATTAATATAATATTTATATGATGCCCTACATACAGAATTTTATAACATAAATTCTTTAATGCCATAGTTAGTATCACATACAGTATGTCTTTGATAGCAATAAGATACAATAATATTTAGAAGTATAATATATAACATTTCTCCAAAACCAAGGTACATTAAATAAGATAAAAATTAATAAAAAATACAACTGTTTCCTTTTTGAAAACATACATACCAAAAAATTATAGAATTATTGTTATTTAAATAAGTATAAAAATGATTATATTTTATTGTTATATAAATATAAACAAATATAATACTTGCATTATGGCATACTAGATAAATAAAACTTTATTGTAAATAAACAAATCAATATTTAAATCTTGAAATTTTATAAAATATGTAAAAAGAATTTAGTACAGATCTCAGATTTTTTAAATATATATTTAAAGTAGTTATTATTGATTTGGTTTTGGAATAATGTAACAATATACTTTTAAGAATATCAAATTTGTGACTCAATTTGTAAGGCAGGACTCACTCAGATGCATACTTCACCAGCACTGCTCTAATGTAAACATATATATTTCAAGTATTAGAAACAAATACAAAAAATATATAAAATAGGCATTAATAATATTGAAGCACATATAATTTAATATATATGTTATGTACGTTTTTATAAAAATTTCAGGAGATACATACAAACTGTAAGCATTATAGTAACTTTTGCTATAACAAAACTTCTACTTACATACTTCTATAGTTCTACCTAATTTTCAGAGTGAAGATAATGAAATTCGTGTCAGAATGATAAAAATGATAAAATTTGTGCGCAGATGATTAAAAAAAATTTTAACGAATATGTGTTAAAGTATAAAAATTTTAACTTTGATTTTCATATTTATCATCTTCATCTCTTTTAATATTAATATTTAATATAAAACTTTTTTACAATTTGATGAATAAAGTTCGATACTAATATTTATGATATAATTAAGTACAACCGAAATATTAAAAGTAACAAATGTGAATTGTAAGAAAAAAAGAATCGCCATATTATTTATTGTACATGAAACTGAATGTATCACATCTATGCGCGTTCTGCCTTGTAATATAATGAAATTTATAAAGAATAAAGGTTTCTTATTTGTGATCTTTGAAAAAATATTAAAAAGAAAATTCTATATAAAAAAGTCAGTCCTAAATATTACTAGATAATTTGTACAGTTATATAATCACAATAAAAACAATTATTAATATGTTTTGAGGCACAATATATAATACTACACCTGAAACTTAGAAAAATGTTCAAATTTTCGTTGTTTATTCGAAGAAATATTGAAATTTTAAGAAAGGATTTGATAATATATTTTATAGAAGATAAGTAGCATGAAAAATGATAACTATAACTAGATAAATCTGTTATCCAATTAATAGTTGATGAAATACAGATAGCGAAATAATATGAAAAGCAATTATATACTTTGATTACACTTAACATAATTACTATTGAGACTTTGTATTCTAAGTTTTTTTATAATTCAGTACTGCGATTAAGTTGCAAAAAATATTATTTTTCTCTAATGTAATGTTCTAATATATTGCTGATTACTTTTAAGTAATCAACAATTCAAGTGCAAAGTGGTGATATTATAATTTCTACATATCGTTTACGTTCATGTGCATACGCACTAATTAAATACATGTATTGTACGAAAGTTCATTATGATGACACATATTTTGAAAAATATTTGGAATAATCAATTAATTTGAAAATTAAGCTTTTATAGAGTATGTTACGATAATATCGAAAGCTCAAAACCACATATGGTAAGAGTAACAAAGCCTCTTCTTTGCTTTTTAAAAATCTCGTTATTTGATGACATTAATGTTAATTACTTTGGCCTCAAACTATTAATAGGAGTGGGTAATGTAAAATGTGTTGACGTTGAAAGAGTTGTTGCAGTACATGTGGGGACCGGAATATCGCCTATAGTTGTAGTATTCGTTTCACTTTTATATCGGATATTAGTATATTCTCGACCTAAATGAAGAGATTTCTGTAAAAACAATAATAGATACAACATAAATCGATATATAGAAGCTGAGAAAATATAATCAATTAGTTTCATAATTATTATAATTACTTGCTCTGCTTGCATCCGTTGAGATACAGTTTCAATATAGTGTAATACAGCCAGATAAACAAACTTATATTGCGCTTCTGTTTGAACCATTCCTGACCTTTGTGAACGTACTCTTTGAATAGTTCTCTGAATATCAATTTCACAATCCAATCCTACAAATATAATATATAGAAAATCTTGAACAATTAGTGAAATAAAAATTTTATTACCATGCCGCTTGATTTGATCAAGAATCATGTCGATAACAATAAATGTTCCAGTTCTACCAATTCCTGCGCTACAATGTACAAGAATTGGCCCTATACATGATGCAGTTTGACCGCTTGAAGCAAGAGAAGCAGCAATTGATTCTTGTCTCGCATTAACATCGTGAAGAAAGTTCAACACGCATCCGGGATCTGACGGAACACCATGATCAGGCCATGCCTAAAATGTTAATATAATGCAATCAATTTATTTTTTTTAAATATGTGTGAGCGTTTCATAAATAATAATAGCTATAATAGGTACTTGAAAATGATAATGGTAAATCCGTCTGGATTCTGTGAAACCGGATCTATTTCCATGTAATAAGAATTCTCGTAATGTATAATCTGCTGTTGAAGTACGAGATAAAGCACGCACTTTCCATTCACCTCCATATTCGGTAACTTCACCTTCCTCTGGCCAATATCGAGCACATTTATTCTAAAAAAATATACATATTTTTAAAATAAAATTTCAATTAAGAATGAATAGTTTTAAATAGCATACCTTTCCTCTTTCCATTTCTTTAGTCGTCATAACTATCACTCGTGTATTTTCTTGATATACCATATGCCAGAAATCTTGAATTGTATTTAGAAGGCAACCTTGTGTTGCAATATAACACTTATTAAATGAACCACCATCACCGCACGTATTAATTCCACTAGCTTGTCCATCTCCTTCTTCATTCTATAAATATATATACATATGCACCCAACCCACATATACAAATAGATTTTAATATTTATATAAAATACTACAAATATTAAATAAATTTACCCTAATATAGTTAGCATTAATATAGTCAGATCCAGGAATATTTGGATCAACGTCCTTCAAACGTACTCTTGTATGATCAACTATAGAACAGTTATTAAAGTTTATGTACAAACACAATTAAATTAAAAAAATAAAGAAAGAAAAAGATCATACATGGTAAGATGTTTTTATATCGATTTTTCGCTCGATTTTCAGAACGTAATCCTTCTTTCCTGGAAAATAAGTGACGACATTCTAACTGTTGCAATGACTCAAATTCTTCCCAGAACCCGGCTTTTCCTTTACCACGCCCTGCTCCGCCTTCATTGCTACCTGTGGCACCATTCCACAACCATCCATTTGAACAACCATTTTCTTTATGTAACTGTCTTACTCTACTTTCAATACCACTGGCATTTATACGAGTAGCATTGAAAGGTTGTCTAGAAAATAATAAATATATTATGACAATATATATATTCTATCGCATATATAGAAATTAATAAGTTTTTATATTACCGTAAATGGACAACACTTCCACTTGTTTCAACCATTGGATTGCGTTTATAATGTTCTATCAGATCACTTAAGCTATCAAACTTATCACCTCCTCCAACATCATATTTATTATCCTGCAATATACATTATTACAGATAATGAAATGTCAAAGATTTGATATTTATAAAAATATTAAATATAATGAAGATATGCAGTAAAAAATACAAAATGTAATTAACCTGAGATCGTATTATAACGTGTGTAACACGATCATCTGTACGAACAGATAATACAAAGTCACCAGGTTTACTTTGGGATTCACGAACCAGAAAAGATCCATTTTTACCTCGCTCCAGCATTAAACGTTCTGCTTCTTTAGCTGATAAATGGCCATGGAACCACCTTTACCCATATTTTACTATTAACACATACCATGCTATATGCGTGCATTTGAAGTAACAATAACAAGAAAATATTCCAATACATAACAAACTTTGCTGTAATGTTTATTATGCAAGATATTATGTATATATTCTGTTTTTATTGTACAAATACCTTTCAGTTGTTGGATCTGCACAATTCAATGGATACTTCAATTCAATAATTTCTCCATTCTTTTCACGCAGTTGTCCTCCATTTTCCATATAAAATTGTACAAGTTCTGATAATGTTGCAAACTTTTCACCACCGTAAAGATCGTAAAAGTCCCCTGTATTTTGTATTTTAATATGAGTCACTTCACCATTCCGTCTAAGGATAATATAAAGATATCAAATGTCTTATAACTATATAAACAGATAATCTATGTGATATATTATGTACATACCTAACAGATAATGTAAAGTCACCAGGATTAGATGAACTTGGTCGTGCCAAAAATGAACTATCATAACCCCGTTCCATTAATAAACGTTCTGCTTCTAAACCCGATATATTCGGATGAAACCATCTGCAATAAAAATGTTTATATTTCCGTAGGATAAAAACATTTTTCCAAAAAATTATAATAAGCAGAATTTTTATTTCAAAACAATATATTGTAAGTTTAATTTAATTTTAAAAACCTATAATCTATTCAAATTACTTTTTTTTATATCTAATATTTTACAGATCTATTCTAATATATTCAATCTTTATTCGTTATTTATTATTAATAACGGTGACAAAAACGAATAATGATGCTACAATAATATGATTAAGCACGCTGTATGTAAATAATTGGAAAGTTTCATTTTATAATGACAAAATATAGGACATAAAATAACTATACAGAGTATAAATATGTGTAATCAATGTATACATAAAACGAAATTATTGTATCCATTTTTGGACATGAAGAATTCAACGATGTTAATTAATTTAAGTGCGCATAATTTACCTCTGAATCTATTTAGCTAATCTACGGTTAGCACCGAAAAATAAGTAGGCTTGTTCACAGATCGTTCGTGAATTATGATAATTATATATTTTTTATGCAAGTATAAAAACGTGCCTCACCTGCGAGATGCCATGTCGTGATTCCAACTATGACCAGCTGGTAATTAATAATTCATAACGCTTCATCGATGTTCGCACTTATAATATGTAATTATAATTAGTTTCAATTTAATCTTAATGCTAACTATACATCGCTACAATCTTTGACATATTCACTTCACATAAAAACAAAAAAATACCGAAATCACTAAAAGATTCTGCCATCGATCCGCAGTATTTAGAACGGACACTTGCAAAGCAAACCTAATGGTTGTACTTAATGCCGATTTCATAAAATTCCTTATATTATAAACAAATAACTTTATTTTTAATAATAATATATGCCGTTTAACTGTTTTTTAAAATTGTTTTAATAATTGCAAGTTAAGAAACTGAATCAATTTATAATTCCCTACGTATGATAATATGCGAGTTATTAAATTAATTTTTTGATATTGTCGTGTGACTTGGGGAATTTCAGTTTGAATTGTTGCCTGTAAAGTGTTAAAGCACTCTGCACATATTTAAGTGTTTTGGATTAAATAAAGTTGATAATTAACGAGTGGTTTAGAAAAAACACAGAAGGAAACACAAACTTAAATGAGTTAAGCTTCAAATAGATAACTATATTTTGATCAACTAATTACAGATTGAGAAATTTTTAATCTGTTATGATTTTCACGTTTTTACTGTTTTCACTGTCTTTTCTATCATTGTTCAATCTATTTATGTCTTGGAATTTTACCTAACAAACGTAATTTGTTTATGATCCAATAAGAAAAATTCTTATTGGCTAATATCAATAACAATTGTTCTCATTGGAATTTATCACATAATAGAGCGAGGATTTATGTCCTTGCAATGTTCTTTTCCATGATAACTTCTATGATAACTAACTAGACAAATGTACAAATTGGAGAGTGATTATAATTACCACTGATAAATAATTTGACAGTTAATCAATATTTACTTAGATAAATTCTCTCTGTTCGTTGCTCCGGCTGCGGTACCTTACAATTTGAATTTGGCGCGAGTTAGTTCACGCAGTGTTCAGTAGAGGACATACACGATAATATAAATTCAATAACGATATTCTTAATTTTAAACATTATATTTAATATTTTTAGTAAATACTTTCTATATTTACAAAAGGAATTCTGTACTACCACTACATGTTATATATTAATAATCTAATGGTATAAAAAATTTAATTTCATATACATTACATTATTTTTAGCATTTCATATACGAATTTTAACAGTTTTATATAAAAATGATTAATTATTTCAGACAATATTAATATAAAACATATGTTATTTATGATGTATTTAATGATGTAATATATGTTATTTATTTATATATGATAGAAATATATAATTATACCTATCTCATTTAAAGATAATCATATGGTATAACTGTTATGTAATTTAGAAAAGAAATACCAATATAAAATTATCTTTACAATGTAATAAAAAGAGCAAAGTAATTTAAAATACAATAAGAAAATTGGTTTTTAATCAAAATTAGAGACTATATAGTGCAATGAACAATCATTTATATTAAAGTATATGTTTTGTTGAGCGTTGAAAAATGTATTCTCTAATCTTATTATATGATGCCTCGTTCTTGCAGGTTATTGTGGTAACTGTAAAAATTTGTATACTCCATTGAATATAAATTTTTATTTCACTTGCATGTTTGGTTTTCTTACATTGATAGATTGCGCTGTAATCAGTACTTAAGTGATTAACTCAGTCGATTGTAGATAATGCCGGGTATGAAATATCCGTATGTTTTGTATTTATCTTAAAGCATACATTTAACGTTTGTCGTATGTTGTTTGATTGCAAATTACTAAATATTTAGTTAATAAAAATAGTTGAAAATTTTTTAAATGTAAAGATGGGTCAACACGTTTCGAGAACTGATTTTGAGTGGGTTTACACAGAAGAACCTCATGCATCACGACGAAAAATAATCTTAGGTATGAATGCAATGTATTATAAACGGTTAAAACTTTATCAGCTTTTTAATTTACATTTGAAATAAAAGTTTGATTTGTTAATGTTTAACGAAATATAATAAATAAAATTAACAAATACCGAATGATATTAACGTTCCAAAATACAATTAATACGTAGTTATATTTTCATGCTCAGTGAATTAAATTTTATACATTGATAATTTTTTACAATACATGCTGTATATTTTTATTTATGAGATATTTTGAAATGTTTTTCTTGCTTTTCAGAAAAATATCCACAAATAAAAAAATTATTTGGATATGACCCAAAGTTTAAATGGGTGGTAACAGGGATGGTCTTAACTCAGTTTATCTCCATATATTTTGTAAAAAATTTAAGTTATCCAATGTTGTTCCTTCTAGCATATTGTTTTGGAGGTGTAATTAATCATTCTCTTATGTTAGGTAAGTAGAAAATGTTTTTTAATTAGTTTGTGTAAAATATTTAATATCTCTTGAAATATTGTGATTATTGCCAAATTTATATGAAACAAAAAGATTATCTAATTATATACATATTATAGTAAAAAAAAAAGAAATTTCCTATATATAAAGGCACTCATTAAAGCTTTTATGACTGTAATTGAAGAGAATTAATTTTTAAGAGATATGACTCATTAATTCTTATCTGATAGATCTATTATATTGTTATGATATAACTAAATCATCTAATTTCATTATTTTTGCTCAAACATATATCTATATGACTTTTTTATTCAATATTAAATATTAAATTTAATTATTATTTAATTAAATATAAAATTTAATTATTAATAAATAATTTAAGTATTTCGTCATTTTATTTGTAGCAATACATGAAATAGCACATAATCTTGCTTTTGGACATGCTAGACCGAGAGCTAATAGATTATTTGGATATTTTGCTAATTTACCTATAGGTATACCAGTATCAGTCAGCTTTAAAAAATATCATCTTATACACCACCGTGTAAGTAAAAATAAAATATATTTTATAAATATAAATATAAACGGAATAAAATAGTATTATAAATATTATAGATATATATAATACATATTAATAAATAAATTGCAGTATCAAGGTGATGAAAAATTAGATACAGATTTACCAACACTACTAGAAGCAAAATTATTTTGCACAACATTTGGAAAATTCTGTTGGTTGTATCTACAGCCATTTTTTTATGCATTTAGACCTCTTGTTGTTTATCCAATGGCACCTACATTAATGGAATATATAAATTTAGTAATACAACTTACTTTTGATAGTTTGATATGGTATTTTTTTGGTAAGAGTTTGGTAATAATAATAATATCACATTAGTATGTTATTACACAAATATTTTATTATAGGTGGAAAAGCCTTACTCTATTTACTTTCTGGATCAGTAATGGCAATGGGATTACACCCTGTTGCTGGACATTTTATATCAGAACATTATATGTATAGAAAGGGTTTTGAAACTTATAGTTATTATGGCCCACTAAATTGGATTACATTTAATGTTGGATACCATAATGAGCATCATGATTTTCCTGCTGTTCCTGGTTCGAGACTACCAGAAGTGAGTGCAATCCATTTTAACAAAAAAGAGCATTTATATTATTGGATATCTATTTTTATGAAAAGTATGTGTTATAAAAATATTTTACTTTTTTCTAGGTAAAACGAATTGCTTCCGAGTTTTACGATAACTTACCACAGCATAACTCTTGGGTTTCTGTTTTATATGATTTCATTATGGATCCTGATATAGGTCCATATGCAAGAATGAAGCGAAAACATAAAGGACTTACTTCATAAAAAATTAAAAATTATTTAATTTTTTAATAAGTAATCTTGTGATTAGCATCTGAAGCTTAATATTGCACAAAGTAACAATTCTCTTTAATTTATTGTGTTATATACATATATTCAGTATTAATAAAAAGCATACTCATTCAATGCTATTAGTAATCTATTTTAAAGAGGCAAAGTTTTTTGCCTTTTTTGTATTTTTGAAATATTTATGAAATCATACAATTATGTAAGTAAAAGATGCTAAATTGTGAACGATTTTCTATATCCCAGTGTCTGTAAATAACTATAATAAAATTGTAATAAAGAATACCGAATGTGTGACAAATGACTAAGAATATTACATATATTTTTTTAGGCAAATGTCTATATAAATAGAATTTCGTAATTTTGTAATCTAGCCATAATGAAGTAAATTCTTTGTTGTAGACAATAATATTTTAATTATATAAAATGTAATATAAATATATATATATATTGTAAATTTATGTTCAAATAATTATAAATAGATAATTTATAATTATTGTGTGAAGCTGTTTGATTAATTATATCTTAAAATATAATTATAATCATATTTTAATCAATTTTTGAATTCCTTACAGTTACTCGCCAAAATGAAATTTTTAAATTGTGCGCAATTTCCAATTTACCAACTTATATATCTTAAGATTCCTGTTTAGTATTAATGGTAGTTCATATCTACTTTTCTATCGCAAATTATATTCTCATACAATTAATACATTTCTTATATATTGATTATGCACATATGATTGTTGAACTTGAAAACTGGTAATTTTAGGAAACTTAATTTTACTGACCTTTATGTACAATAATGACAAGAGATAAAAGTATGGTATCAATCATATCATGTAATTAAATTTTGTTGAAAAAAATCGTCGACATTTACTGGCCACTTTTTCGAAACGCCATAGCTTGATGAAAAGCAGTGAAATTATATTTTGTATATCTTTAAATATAATTGTAAAGTATACATTTAATAACTAAAACCTAAAACAAACATGCCCTCATATATCTGTTTTATCTAAGGATGTTATGGAATAGACAACAAAAGTAAAATATCATTTCAGTTCGAAAAAATAACTCTTATTTTGTATAATTTAATACATATTGGTATACGTAATGTTGATGACAGAAGATAAATAATAAAAACAAAATAATATTTGACTATTTATCGTAATATGATTCCTTGTAATAAAGGAAGTGTCGGCCTCGTATGTACACTTTGTGTGCAAAGTGTCTGCAATGGTGCATCGGTTTGATAATGGTAAAAATAATGTTTACCTGAATGATATAATTGTGCACACATGTATAACTATAATACAGTGAATAGAATGGGAAAGCAAAACGGATCTTGTTGGTGGTTTGTAAAAGCCGCAAAATGGATACCAGTTATTTTTATTTTGACGATTGTCTTATGGTCGTATTATGCTTATGTGGTGCAGTTATGTTTTTGTAAGTGTTTTCATAGATTTTTTCTTCTTAATAGCAAACATTTTGTAACAAAAATAAAATTTCGTTATTATTTTCAATCTGTAATACACGTAAAAAATTTGTATGATATCATGTATACTAATTTTGTCTCTTTTTCCATTTTAGATACTGTAGATAATTATGTTCAAAAAGGTTTGTACAATTACTAATAGAATATTGTTAATAAAAATATACTTCTATTAAAAATTTACTGACTTTATTGTCTTTTTCTTTTCCAACAGCTTTTTATTTGTTTTTTTACCACATCCTGTTTCTATTATTTTTATGGTCTTATTGGCAAACTGTATTTACGGACCTAATAGAAATACCATACAAGGTAAAATTTGATCTATATAACAATTACAATATAAAAGTAACATATGTATATAAAATATTAATAAAATGATGTTTTGTGCCAAATGATGTTTTAGTTTAAAATACCAGATGCGGAAATGGAAAAATTTCATCAAGCTGGAACGGAAGAAGCACAGAGGCAAATCTTAGAGAGATTTGCACAAGGTCTTCCAGTTACAAATCGCACTATAAAAGGAGGTATAATGTTTACTTTTTCATATTTGTATATTAAGGAAATGTATTGTATGTAAAATATATATTTTAGTCATACGTTTCTGTGAGAAATGTCAATTAATCAAGCCAGATCGAGCACACCATTGTAGTGTATGTAGTACATGTGTTTTAAAAATGGATCATCACTGTCCATGGGTGAACAATTGTGTAGGTTTCCACAATTATAAATTTTTCATGTTGTTCCTGGCATATGCCCTTCTTTATTGCATATTCATTACTGCTACATCTTTACAATATCTTATACGTTTTTGGAAAGTAAGTATACAATTTTTTTAGATATTTCTGCTAAATTACCTGTTTTAATAAATTATAAAAATTATAAGAATATAATTTAATTAAATTTTTTTAATGTTTTAATGTTTTATTGTTTCTTTTTTAATCTTTAAATATAATTGAAATGTATATAAAAAACTTTGTACATTGTTTTTTAACCTTATAATAATGCAAATATTTTCTTCATAGGGGGAATTGGATGGAATGGGTAGATTCCATCTATTGTTCTTATTCTTTGTCGCATTGATGTTTGCAGTTAGTTTAACTTCCCTTTTCTTTTATCATTGCTACCTTGTTTTACATAATAGATCTACATTAGGTAATTAAAAGCATGTTATACAAAAATTATTTAATGTTTTATAAAATACTTGTAATATGCACTAAATGTTATGAATTATTTGTAGAGGCATTTACACCACCTATGTTCCGCACAGGGAAGGATAAGGATGGTTTTAGTCTTGGAAAATACAATAACTTCCAAGAAGTTTTTGGTGATAATCGTAAACTATGGTTCCTTCCTATTTTTACTAGGTAAGTTTAACAAGTATTTAGCAATTCACATTTCAATATGGTATTCCTATCATAATAATATAATAAATATAAGTTTATCATAAGACTATGAACCATTTGCACAATATACAGATGTGATGAATTTAGTACACTTGTTGTATTTATGTAGTAATTACAATTTATACTTATGAATCATGTAAAAGAGCATGTGTATCCTAATATACATACATGAATATATATATAATATAATACTGCAAATTTATAAATGTTATTGTCTCATATGTATATTTCAGGAAATTTAATTCTTTCTATTATTAAATATAATGATAGTAAATAGTACTTAGATATACAGATGTTTTCACCTATAGCACTATCTGTTGTACTGTATGCTTTTTTGTTAAGTGGTAGTATAGTTTCATGGAAACGTAATATTATCTTCTAGATAAAAGTGAAGAAAATGGTAAAAATATAAATAATGGGGTGTTTCACACAACTGTCCCATGGAACAAGTCACAGCGTTAAAACAGTAGAAGAAAATTTCATTAGGCAAAATTGAAAGGTTTTGAGTGATACGTTATGTGATGCATGCGTCTTCTCCAAAAGTAGTAATGTTCCAAAAATTTCAATATTACCTTTATTACCTTTACATTACCTTATATTTTTTTATACATCATTCAATGCATTTTTTAATTCTCTACAAAAAGATATTAACCTTTTTGAGTTGAAAAATCATGTTTAAAAAATATTTTAACTTTAATCTTGTAAAATTTATCGTATAGAAGATAAGGAAAATATTAACAAAAAAAGTACTGTGTTGTCTTTCCTTACAATGAGTTGGAATCTTTGAAATGTTACTACTTCCGGAAAAGATACATACACAACGTAATATATCTCTCAAAATCATTTAATTTTTCTAATAAATATTTCTTCTATCTCCTGGCGTTTTAACACTATGACCTGTCCCGCAAGACAGTTCTGTAAAACACCTTGTATAATATAGATTATATAAACTGCCTTAAAAATCAAATTATGTAAATTAATTTTGTACTGCATTCGACATTAAATATCAAAGAAAAGTCAAGAATGATTTTAATCTTTATTCATAATACATATTACATTTTAATAATACATATCATTTATTTTCTCAATAATTCTATATTAATTTATGTTTGTCATAAGTACATAAATACAATAGTAATTGCCGTTAAAACGCGATGGATACGTTGAATGTGTTTTAGTCTTGGAAATGGTGTCGCCTATCCAGTACGTGCGCAACATCAAGGCACATCCAATACTTATGACTCCATGGGCAGTACCCGAAACAGGTCAGCATTATAGAAATCTACAGTGCCAATATAATGATAGTTATATATAAACCTTACTATGGAACTCCTTAATATTGTTGATTAAAAGGCAGTTAATATTAAAATAAATAATATATATTGTTATACATTTGAAAAATGTTTAAATACTTTATAGGAGAAGAAGTGGGAAACATTTTCTTCATATCTTTTTGTTAAATTTATGCACTTCCTTTTTTACGGAACCATTTTTTTTCAGTTATTATTTATTTTATACAGAGTTCCAGAGTAACAAAGTTACATATATATATTTGCTTCACAAATGCATGCAAGTACTTATTTTATTTATGCTTTTATTCAATTCCATCTTAAAGGCCAATGTTATATTTAAAAAATTTATTGAATTATTATTAACATTGAGAGTAACATAAAATTGATAAAATTACAATTTTGATGTTATAGCTATATGTATCTAATGCTCTTATTAATTGTTGATTAATGAGGTGCGTGTTCTGTTATTTGTTGAAATGTGTTCTACAATAATGAATTTTAGTCAATACAATATTAATTTTCTATGTTGAAAAATGGAATTTTTACAATATTAGCGAATAATATTACATTTATACTACAATGATAAAGTATATTAAAATTTATTTATATATTTATAATAAGATTAAGGTTTTATTTTATATATAATCCACAGACAATTATTGTGATAGATTGTAAAATAGGTGCTATGTTTATTTTTATGCAAAAATGTATATTTTTTGTAGATGCATTATATTGTGTGTTAATAGAGATTATCAGTATAATTATTTTACTATCATCAAAAATATTGTGCATCTGGTTCTTGCAAATTGATATTTATTTGATTCTTAGAAGTGGCGTAACTATATTTAACATTATTTTTTCTGTATGTATACAGTTTTTATTTATGAATAATAAATCACAAATAAACGCGAAGAAAAGCAGAAATATATTGAAAATATTAGAAGCTATATAAAATTCTAAAATCAAAATATTGCATAATTTTTACATGTTTATCAGAGATAAATAGATACGCTACCTCTAAAAATAGATGGGATTACATGAAGTAGAAGGTAGGGTGTGGGTTACAGTTTTGGCGATGGGGTAAACTTTCCTGAACGGCTGTGCAATGAAGACACACATACTCTGTTGGGACATACTACCCAACAGTGGGGTGATGAGACTGAACTTGACTCTCCACCTCCCTATGGGTCACAATCAGGTATTGTGTAGTCTGGAATCCCTATTTTGAGGCAGCGCATTAATTTATATGCATTATCCAAGTATATGATACTTTTAGTACAAAACTCATATTAGCCACAAGAGTTCTGCAATCATCTAAGTAATAGTACATACTAATGTCAGCTTACATATTTAATCTTTTTTTTTATCACAAATAAGTTACTATCATTGCCTCATAGAAGGAAAGATATAACATTTATTCTGAAATATTTTAAATATAAAATATAGGGATTAACTCTAGAAAATTGTCGTATTACATTCTTTTTATTTTTATCAATAAAAATAAAATAAACAGTACTATAAAGATAAATTGGCTTAAAAAATTATAAAAATTATGAAAACTTACAGTTTAACTCTTCTTCTCTTACCAAAATCAAACCATTATAGTATCAACTAATAAAGAGTTTATATGAGCTCATATTTTATGTATGTACATTATATATTGTGTAATTTTTTCTAAAGGAAAGTTAGATAATAATTTAATTTAGTAGTCAATATGACTACATACTTAAAAAATAAGGAAGTGTGTAGTAAAT
Organism: Bombus huntii; assembly: GCF_024542735.1. NCBI lineage: Eukaryota > Metazoa > Arthropoda > Insecta > Hymenoptera > Apidae > Bombus > Bombus huntii. Next base: position 2,053,666 of record NC_066255.1, on the reverse strand, counting down.
ATGTAATATATACATTTTTTATAATAATTAATGTAAACATAATAAGTAAAACAAAGAGGTATGCCTAAAAAAGTATATAAAGGTATGAATTATATATTAATTCGTTATTTACGAATTTATTAATTTGTAGGATATGTGTAAAATACTATTTATGAGATAAATATGTAGATAAACTTTAATGTCCATTACTGATTTAAAAATGCTGTAATAAAAAGGAGATAAATAAATTGATAAAGTTGAAACATTCAACGTATTTATACATAAAAGATTTTATATTTAATTAACTTTCTTCTTATATATAATTAATTTTGATTTAATACAATCTATCATTTTTGTTCCACTAAAGTTGGTTACTGTGCATGAACGTAGAATTATATCTATAGACATGCATGTTATAATACATAACTTTAGGATTTATATATATATAAAATACTATATATTATTGTATAATATGTGTATACATATAATACTATATTAATATATAATATAATATAAATATATCATAATATTGAAAAAGTATATATATATATATATGTATATTAATATATTGCATAAAAGTTCACTTTTGTCATTATGTAATTGTACTATGTATTTTCATTGTAAGCTATACTAATACTGCTTACTTATTGTAACTCTTTCTTATTGTGTACTTAGAAGAGATGTACCTCACGTTAACATATATAAAGTTTGTTTACTATTTTAAAAAATACATTTACATTTTCTTGCTGTAATTAAAATATAACACACTTATTTTTATTAATACTATAGAAATTCTCTTTAATTGATTCATATTACTAAAATTTACATAGTTATGCAAATATATCTCCATATCAATGTGTGTGTATTTAATATAGTAATTAGATTGAGTTTTTGACCACAGGCCTACCATTGATCAAATGACATTGCTAGAAGAAGCTACACTTTTGGCACTTGGCACTGGGTAATATCAAATTGTTTGGTCCAATGTGTATTCATTTTTTAAAATGTTGTAATTGATAAATATTGTTGTTGTAATTGATAAATATATATATGTTTGAAAACATATTGTTTGACATATGAAACAACATGTTCATTGTAACTATACAAATATCAACTATTGTTTTTGTGAATAATAATTACTGGAAACATTTTTTAATTATCTTAATAAGTGTATTTTATGATGTGAACTATATTTGTAACATAAATTGTCATAAATAACACAGAAAGTTAGCTTTTTATATAATAAAATTTATTGTAAAATATGTTGAGTAGAGAATTTATATATATATATATATATATATAAATTCTCTACTCTCTATAAAATTCTATAAAATTCTATATAAATTCTCTCTCTCTCTCTATATATATATATATATATATATATATATATACATATATATATATACACATATATATTTACTTCATTTTAAATTCATCTATGGCAAAATTGAGTTTTGTATTATTGCATGTTTTTTGTTTACAAACACTAACATTTAATGCTTTTTTTGAAAGTGTAATTTGAAACATTATCTTGTACAGTAATTTTTATATATAATTATGTGTCACAGCTTTCTTTATATTTGATATTGTACTTTTAGTAAACTCTTTTAATATAACTGCTAATATAAATTTATTTGCATAACAAATATTTTTAGTCAATCTGTATATGTGATAAGTAAATTTATTGAATATTCTTTAAAATATTTTACAGCTCTGCTATGATAACTCGTGCAACAGATGCCAATCAACCATTGGTGGACGCAACTGAAGTTGTTTGAAGCAGCATTTAAAATTTATTATTCATCTTTTTATTATTAACAAATATTTCTTGTTAACACAACCTAATTTTAAAGTCTTTATATAAATCCTTTGCACTTGCTATCTTTTTTAATTAGTCCTTCTGTTAAATGTGATTCTATTGATCTTAGTAAAGCCTTCTTAGTCTTAAGTTTGAAGTTAAATATTTTTCAGTAAATTTTTTTCTGTAGGTATTTTTATGGACTATTTGTTATTTTGCTAATTTGATAATTTTCTTGCAGTATTTTGATATACAAATGCAAAGGATTAATAGCTAGATTATATTTATTACTATAGATTAGAACATTTATAGTTCTGTATACATTAACATATATTATAAAAATTATTGACAGAAATTAGAACAAAATCTGCAGAAAATTTTTAAGATTTTAGGTATGTATAAGTAACATTCTCATTACTTACAGATATTATTGCATATAGCAATATATGTAATTCTGATCATAATTTACAATGTTTTATAGATATTAAATTGCTGTTAATAATTGATGCCATTGAAATGTGAAGAATATAAAAATGATTTGGTGATATATATAAATAGTTATGACTAAACAAAAGAAATGTTGCCATTGAATTTAATGATTTTATAAAGAAATTATGAATTAAAGTTACTATAAGGTAATAAATCTGTTATCATTTTCAAATTAAAAATATTTAATAATCATTAAAATGAAATATCAAAATGAATTTTATTTATATTGTACAAAATATGTTTTAATCACATTTGATGTAAATTCTATAACATTCTCTATTTATATTTGTTAGAGATAGTTATGTTACATAACTAAAAAACTAATACAATTACATACTTTTAAAAATATTATTTCATATTAAAAAGAATAAAAACAATTTTAAGGATATTTCTTCGTTTTCTCATATTCGAAAATATTTCGTTATAATAATGATTTTTTCATGTATTTTATTTAATGCAACTAATTATAAAATTAATTAATTAAAAATTAACGAATATATAATTATTAATAAATTAATAAATATAAATATATAATTAAAGATTAATAAAAAAAATTAACTGAGTTTTGAATAAATTTATTTTTTACTTACAACAATAATATTTTTATTAAAATAAGATTAACAATAAAGTTGGTATCTTTTAATATAACATATACTTTATAATTGACAAATAATACATTTACATTACTAGAACAAATTTATGGTTTATAATTTATATTCTTTATATTGTTTACAGATTTTATTGAAATATAATGTATCATGTAACATCAGTAAGATATATAAAAGTACTGGATAACAGTACTAAATAAAAAAGTATTATTAGTGAATCTTATCTTGTATACAAAAGCAGTGATAGCACTGATGACACAATTGTGTAAATTTAGTAGATGGTAATTAAATACTAAAAATTTACATTTATATTAGTAATAATGGTTATGTTCAACTTAATCATAAGTGAAAAAAATAAGACTAATGTGCAAAGAAGTAACTTTAGTAGGAAGTATTAACATAAGTTTGACTTATTCATCAATCTTGTTGTGTGTATATAAAGTACATAATAAAGTTATATTGTAATAGAAACGTGACAAGTATATTGTAACACAAAATATATTTGACTGTTATAAGAAGAGGTACTTAAGATTTCTTTAAACAATGATAAGAAATAAATGATTGTTATATTATAAATGAAGATTTTCAATATATAATTACAAAATGAATCTTATAATTCATAACCATATTTTTGTATCCAACTTAATCCATCTACTGATGATGATTTTGGACAATATTCTAAACCTACATACCCATCATATCCTTCTTTTTCTAAGATCGAAAGAACATATTTATAATCTATTTCCCCAGAAGTATCAGGTTCATGTCTATCTGGTACTTGAGCAATTTGTACATGACCTATAATGACAAGAAAATATATAAATTTCACATGTATATAAATATATGTATATATGTATATGTAATTTAGAAAAATCACATACCAATGTATGGTAGAAGTTCCTTGATGTTTTTTGTAATATTGCCACAAATATGTTGTAAGTGAAAGATATCAAGTTGTAATTTTAAATTTGGCTTATTTATCTTCTTCACTACATCTAAACCTATAAAAAATGTCATATTAATGACTTATTCAAGTCTTTCATTAAAATTACTTTTGTATTAGAAGGTTACCTTTCTGGAAACTATTCATATAATAATTTGGTACAGTGATATTATTAATAGGTTCTATAAGGCCTAGTATTCCCTCTTTTTCAAATTTTTGCAATGCATATAAAAGATTTTTTACATACACATCATCATTGACAGTTGTTACTTTATTTACTTTGCCTGACATAATATGAATTCTAAAAAGAGATTGTATAAAAAATAAAACGAAAAATTCTTTATTAGAAAAAACAATCATTAATGATATCAATCAATTTAAACAATTTCTTTTACCGTTTACAATTTAATGCTTTTGCATATTCTATTGTTAAATCAATGCTTTTTTTAAAGTTTTCTTCTTCTCCAGGTATCGCTGCAAATCCTAACTCTCCTTTTGAAACATCACCTACATATTTATAATAAAACGAAAGTTATACCTTAATATAAGACTATTTTTCTTGCCATTATTTGTATAATGCTTCACATTAGTTGTAATTGTCAAATACATACCTGTAAACACGTTTATAAGAATTTGTTCAACATGTGCATTTTTTTGGGCTTCTGATACATCTTTAATGGAAAAACCAAAAGGAAATCCACTTTCTACTGCTCTAAAACCAGCTTCTTTTGCCAATTTATATCTTTCAATGATAGATGGTGCCTCTGTGAACATAAAGGATAAGTTGGAAGCAAATTTAAGGCTCATATTGCTTATTTTTCTTTTGTAAAGGTTCTGGAATATCTAACTATAATTACTGATAGAATGACTACTGTTTATTGCTTAATATTTGAGACATTATATAACTTCTTATCTTTTTATCAAGAAACTAATATCCTAACAATGTGTAGAGTCAAGAAATATTTTTTATACATATGTATATATGGTATATATGGTTCAAATTTTGATTAAACAGACCTATTTATATCCGATGAAAGTCTATTTTTCTGTTTTGTATTATTTCACCAGAAAATTTGTTGTTTTTTATTGGTTAGTCATAATTAATCACTATACTAACTACACACTAACCTTAATAACACATTTAATAAACAATTAAATTTAAAAAGATTTATATTTAACTAAATATAATAAATTAAAAAATAATAAATAATATAAAAATATTTAATCCTAATTAACATTCATTTAGCCTTTTATACATATTACACAATAATTCGAATTTTAAGTGCTATATTCATAACATTTAAAGGAAATTATAAAATACTATTTTATTATAAATCATGTTTTCATTAGAAAAAGCAGCGTAATATTACATACAGATGTATTAACAAGTATGTAGTGTGTAAATAAATAGTCAATATTTTTTTATAAATATTTTTCTTGTTTGACATGAAGTTTAATGAAAAAGCAATGTAATATAACACTATAAGCTAACAACATAAGAATTAATGAATAATTAAATGTTATATGTATGTATATGATGCTTTATGTATTATCACTCGTCATCGTCGCGAATACCACCGCCTGGTACTTTTGGTCCTCCTGCACGTTTTGCCATTATAATCTGATTGACTTTAAGTACAGTACACGCAACGCCAACAGCATATTTTAAACCCCATTGTTTTGTTAAGAACAAATCCAAGATTCCAGCTTCCAGTGTATCTATAAGACCTGCTTTTTGCTATAAACAAATATAGTTTTCTTTAATATTCACTATTTACATGAAATTATTGAAATTTTACAAAAATTTTAAGCAGATACATAGCAGAATACGTACATCAATGTCAAAACCATAATTCTTTTTGTCTTCCTTATGTGCAGCATAAAGCTTAGATAGAAGTTCAGATGCATGACTTCCACTATTTTCCGCTAAGGTTTTTGGGAAAATTTCCAAAGCTGTTGCAAATTTACGTACTGCGTACTGTTCTAAACCTGGTAAAGTATCTGCATATGTACTGAGTTGTGCGGCAAGTTCAATTTCTGTAGCACCTGCTCCTGGAACAAATCTCCCATCTCTTGTTATTCCTTTAAATGTATTGACTCCATCATCAATAGCCCGTTCAATATCATCCATATAATTTTCCGTAGATCCCCGAATAAGTATAGTACTAACTCTACTATCTTTGCCATTTATTGCAAACTTTACTACTATAGTGTCTCCAACTTCGTCGATATATACTGAATCTGCATACCCTAACTCTTCTTTCGATGGTGGAATCTTAAAGCAGAAATGATTAGTTAAATCTTTGTGATATGTTTAAAAAATAACCATTACAAGAAAATTATTTACCAATTTTGGAAGTGCAGTAGCACCAACAGTTTTACATAATCTCCTAACATCAAATTTGCTAGGTATACGAACAGCCATTATATTATATTTGTTCATGTAGTGTAAAGCCATATCTCCAAACTTTCCTCCTGAAACAATCACAGTAGCTCCACTATCAGCAATTGCTTTTATTTGAGATTCTAATAAGGATTCCTCTCCTCTAGAGAATTTCATTAGTTCATCTGCTGTTTTTATCAATACTGTTCCTTTCGTTTCAGTTTGTATAACATCTATAGCACAAGTATAGACAGCAATTTTGGCATTATCTTTTCTTGTAACGTCTCCTTCAACTTGCCTCTTAAATACCATTCCCTGTACAACCTCAGAACTAGATATACCACTTCCCAGTATTTTACAAACACGTACATTATCCACATTGAAAGTAGATTTTTTTGGTAAAATAGAGACACAAGCTTGTGCAACAAGAGAAGTAAGAGGTTCTTCATTTCCATATTGCTTACTCATAATAGCTGTCTTAATTCCCAGTTTTATTTGTTTTTCATCTTGATAATCTTTTACTTCATAGCAGACTAATGTTGGTAATATTTGCAAAGCTTTTTCCAAGGAAGCTTCATATCCTTCAACTATTTCAGATGTAGTAATTCCCTAGTATATAAAATGTTTATACCCTTTCAGTATGTTTGTGATTTGTAAAATTAACAAATAATATCAGTATTTATAATTTTGAAATTTTACCAAACGAAGTAGTTCTTCTGCAGCTTCAAGAAGTGCTCCAGCAAAAATGATTACAAAATTGGTACCATCGCCGACTTCTGCTTCTTGCATTTTTGATGCTAGAACTAACAATTTAGCAGCTGGGTGTTCAACTTCCAATTCATTAATAATTGTTGCAGCATCATTTGTGATAAACAATTTCTCTATATGATTAATTATCATTTTATTCATGCCATTTGGACCATAAGCAGTCCTTACAGTTTGTGCAAACTGCTTACATGCTGTTATATTTCCATATACTGCTTCTTCCAAACCTGAGAAATACTGATTAGAGAGAAAATGCATATCAGTTATGGTTATGAATATTATATTTAATTACTTAGCTGTACTTTAATATTAACCAAAATAAATTAAAAATAAAAACTTTTGGTTCTACTTGGTCTTTGGTATTGCTTAAAATTATTGCTTAGAAATTATTAATCACATTTAAAACATAAAAACATTTAGAAGTTCATCATGTAATGATTCCAAACTTATTCATAAATTTATTATTGAAGTTCACATACAATTATATTAACAATCTATAGGCTATAAACCGACTGTAAATAATATAAAAAATAAATTTAAAAATATCGGAATTTTTTAATTTTTTGAGAATATTACATTTTTAAGCATATTATAGAAATATGTACGTCAAACGAATATAATATGTCTATAAAAGGTAATGTTTGATGAAACATTGTGTCATATTCCAAAGCAGACATCTTCTGAGATAATTTCATATTAGCTTAATAATATACACGTAATTTTTAAAAAGTATTTTATACTTACGCGGGCACCTTCTTTAAGCATTTGGGCCATGCCCGGTGCTTTTGGTACATGCAAAGCCATGATTATTTTTATAAAAATTAGAAGATCCTTATACTTCACGTGCAATTCACAATTAATACCCTAATTTAACTTTCCGTCATAAATGATGAAGAATCCAGATCTTTCCTTCGAGGTTTCTACTATAACGACATCTCTCAGTGCTAATTCTAATTTTATAACTAGACAAATTTTAGATGTTAGATAAATTATTTTTTAAATAAATAGTTACGATTTATTTAAATTTAAAGAAATATTTGTGTAAAAATTGGGATTATATATGTCATATAGGTTCTAAAGCTCCTATCAATCCAAATATACATCTTTACGAAAACTAGCCTTAAGGGATAGGCTTAAAGTTGGAAACTGATAAAATTTATTAAGACGTAGGAAAAGTATAATAATTTATTTGAAGTATTACTAAGCGTATCGCGCTGACGGAGGTTATTATCAAAAATTGGTAATTTGATTTCATAGCTTTAATACTTTTAAATATTGCTATTAAATAATAGAAGAAAGAAATGTTGTGCATTTTAGTATTTTATTTTAGTATTCCATACAAAATTCTGTTGCCTTCGTCTGTTATGGATATGGTGACCACCAATTTACAACAACAACGGCAAATTACGGAGCAGCTACGACGTGAAGCTGCTTTAAAACGAATTACAGTTAGCAAAGCTGTTGAAGATATCATGAAATACATTACAGAACACGAGCAAGAAGATTATCTTTTGGTTGGTTTTTCATCACAGAAATCGAATCCCTTTCGTGAAAGAAGTTACTGTACCATTTTTTAAACTTGCATGTTTAAAGTAAAAAGCGAATCATTTCAATTTTTTTCCTCTAAGTATTTGTATTTTGATATGTTTAATTTATTATATGATTAGAATGAAATATCGAGTCTATTTGTATCATCAATATTCAAACATTCATTTAATTACCTTAAGTTGATTAATTTGGGCCATCATTATTATTGTTTCTATGAATATTTTGATATTTATTTCATGTAAACGTTAAACTTTAGAATTATGCATTAATAGTTTATATTTGAAGAATTTCTAATATAATTTGCTAATGCTTTATTATAATTCTATTGGCCTATAAATTACCATGAAATACATACGCACAAAATATTTCTAATATGTATCAATATTATCTGCATATGCATAAGTATATACGCGATACAAAAGTGAAATGTTATTTTGTACAATGTTGATCTTATGAAATGTAATATCTTTTAAATATGAGAACCTGTTACTCTACAAAGTATATTATAGTCTATTTTTCATTCAGTCTACATAATCAAAGTTGAAATTAAATACTTCAAATGCCTAATGTATGTTTAATGTACTTTTGTACAATTTATTTTGCTAATTACATATGCTTATATAACAATGAACTTGTAAAATTTAAATTGTAATACAAAATAAAAACATGTTATAAAAAATATAAATTCTAATTTTTATTATATTATTATTATATACCTATTTTAGTGTTATTTAATGAAATTAACAGTTACTTACTTTTTTAGTTAAAAGTATAAAAGTATACCTGATGTTGTGACTTTTGCATCATATTAGCAGAAACATCAGTTGTGTGGCTATGTAAAAATTAATTGGAATTTCTAAAAACAATATTAATAGTTTAATATATGTATAAAAATGATAGTAAAATAACATTTACAAAACATCTTTACTTCAAGAAACATTGTGAGCATAATAACTTTGAGATTTAATATCAGTGGACGAACAAATATAAGCATAACCTGGAATTCCATATTTCTCACTTTACATGAATTATTATTATCAATAATTGTGTAAAAAGAAAATTTTTCTAACCTGCAATTCTTCAGGTAAGTACTTAAAAAACGGATTTATTTATTTAAGTAAGTAATATAAAAGATATAATGTTTTATTTATAGATAAGAAATATGTTTTCAATCAATTTGGTAACTTTAGATAGTTATCAGTCAATTCCACTATTAGGAGTAGATGTAACATTTTCAGACTTTCGAGGAAATGAAATTAGGCAAGTCCCAGTTATCAGGATATTTGGATCTACTCCTTCTGGTATATTGTAGTTTATTAATATGTAATATTTACTAATAAATACTTAAATAATAATTATTTATCTTTTATTTTTAATTGTATTAAGGAACAAAAACATGTTTACATATACATGGAGTATTTCCATATATGTACATACCATGTACAATAAATGATAATGTTAATAGTTACATGTACAAATTGGCAGCAGCAATAGATTCTGCAATAAATGTATCTTTGGGATCTGCAATATCTAATACTCAGCATGTTTATAAAATTCAACAAGTTTCTGGAATGTAAGAATATTAAATATATTGCATATTATTAGTACATATATATCATATATATATATATATATATATGAATTTGATTACATAAAATCTTTTTTCTAGTCCTTTTTACGGATATCATGAAAAGGAACATTTGTTTCTAAAAATTTACTTTTACAATCCAGCTATGATCAAACGAGCAGCTGATTTATTACAAGTATATAGTATTTGTGCTTGTAATTATCTTTTTATATTTATTAAAGAATGCAGAAATAATAGCAAATATTCTTTTTTAGAATGGAGTAATATTTGGTCAAAGTTTACAACCACATGAAGCACATATACCTTTTATTTTGCAATTTATGATTGATTATAATCTATATGGTATGAGTTTAATAAACTTAAAAGATGTTAAATTTAGACAATGCATACATACAAAATTAGAAGAAAACTCAGAAAATGAGAGTCCATTAAATTTATTTGATTCACAAAAATACCTCCCAGCATTTATTGTTAAACAAAGCACCTGCAAATTAGAAGTAGATGCACAAGCATGTGAAATACTCAATAGACAAGAAATTCAGAATGATTTGGATTTAAATCCTGGTATTGCAGCCATTTGGAATGAAGAAAGACATAGAAGAGAAGCAAAAGATTTAGAGAATGTTGAATCACAATTTTTGTATTCTAATACTAGTAACAGAATTTATGATTTAACAGAGAATGATATTTATCAAGAAGAAAGATTAAGGAAAAAATTGCAGTCTATATCACAGGTATAGTATTAACTTATTTTTAAAATGTTCACATTGAAAAATATAAGTCTAATTCATTTGTACTCTTAGATTAGTGAAGATATAACTTCAAAAACATCAAAAATACACAGTTATCCTTTAGAAGTGGATGATGAAAATAACTCATTTAGTGCTTCATATGTTCCAAATCATTTTAAATCACTAATGCTAAATAAAGAAACTAAAGATGAAACGTTTTTAAATAATAGTTTATTAGAATTTGATAACTTTGAGATAAAAGAAAATTTACCTCAAGATAAAACAATAGAAAATACTATTTGTAAGTAATTATACAATAAGTAGGATTTTTTATTAAACATTTTCTTGTTAAAATTATATATTGGAGTTTTTATTTGTAAATATATATACTTGTACGTACATGTACATATATACTTATTTGTTTTAGTGGACTCTGAAGATATGTATTTGGTTGAAATATTGGCTGATTTAAGAGAAGAAAATGAAGAAGAGAAAATTATAGATAACGATAGCATGTTAGGTTCTCAATTTTCTATGTTGAATAATGAAATTAAAGTGGATAATGAAGATGATGAAATTGAAGATTTGAACATTACAAGTTTAGATTTGAGCCTTAGTTCGTGGAACTCAATTATCACTGAAATTGAAAGTAAGATGACAGAAGATAACAAACAAACAAATGATATAACTGAACATAATACTGAAAGTACTTCTTCAAGAGATGTTCCTCAGTATGATGGCTCAAGCGATTTAGTTTTAAAAAATGAAGAGCAATTAATATGGCAGCTTACTAGAAATAAAATAAAGGAGGGAAAAAAAGCATGTACAAAATTGGATAAATTTGCACTACATTTCAATAGTAATATGATATTAAATGAATTAAAATTTATAAATATTCCAATAAATCTTAATCTTTTACAAAATCAGTTAATGATTCCGCAAGGAACTATATTTGATATTAAATTATCTAAACATTTTACATTTTATCAGGAACAAAATCGAGAATTTGAAAGTAAACGTAGAAAAACGTCACAAACTACTGAAAAAAAGTTGTCGTATTATAAAGATATAAATATTTATAAATTAGATCACAAAGATTTAGATGTTTATGATATAGATGAGATCGAATATACATTACATAAGTGTAAACATTTAAAAAATTCAATAGATTTTGAAAACAATCCTAATGAATCGTATATCAGGAATAGTGTTTCAAATAAATTAAACATACCTGCACTTGATGGTAATGCTGATAATAGCTCCAGTGATTCTGAGGTAGATCAGGATACTACCATTAACAAGGAAGAAAAGCGCATTTGTGTTTATAAGCCAAATACAAAATTTAAAAGTGACAAGGGTGTGGTTAATATTTCACTGATAAAACGAAGGATTGAATTGGAAGATTCTAATTTGCAATCTCCTTATAAGCGACGTAATACCATTGGAAATTATTTATCAAATGAACCATATCCTATCCCAACTAAAGCAAAATTGGTACATAGTCCATGTTCTGTCTCAAAAAAATATTCTTCGCTTGATATAAAAATAGTGTCTCCAAAAATAGATAAAAATATTAGAAATAATGAATCTTGTAGTTCAGAATCTAGTTATGATACTTTGAAACGAAATAATCAACATTTATTTCGTGATAAAATAGATAATTTAGCTTTAGAGGAAAATCAAAGTAAGTAGTATATTATTGTTATATATCATTTCAAATATATCAAACTATGTTTTAGATAAATTATTTTATATTTTTTTCAGCATTCTTTACACATAATGAAACTTCAAATATTAGCAAAACAGGCTCAGTTATTCTTAAACACAAAGACAGGTAAATGTTACAAATATGACTATATTTTTATTTTACAAGAATGTTTTATATAAAATTTGATTTTTAGTGTTAGTAGTTCAAATGTACATGAAGAGTCAATTAATTTTGATAAAGAAGATAATGTATCAAAAACAAATTTTGAAACACAAATTATTCTTAAAAATAACAAACAGATTTGTAAAAAATTAAGTTTTATGAATATTAATAATAAAGAAATTAGTTCTGTAAAGGATAATATATATTTCGAAAACTTATCTCTAACAAAAGAAATCATAGATAATATACATAAAAGCAATAATTCCATTAGCATTTCCACAATGAATTCTAAATGTCATGGAAATTCTATAAAACTACACACAAGAGAGAATGAGAAAGTCAATTATGAATATAATTTACCAAGTACATCCAGAGATAATGTCAATTTGTACTTAGACAATACTTCAGACCAAATGTCATTAATACATAAAAATATAGATGAAGATGAAGATGAAGAAGACGTTTGTAATATGACATATACACAATACCTTAATGGAAAATTAGAATCAGAATCAAATACCCCAAATATCATGGCACTAAAAGATATAAGTGGTATAGAAACTAAGTTGATTACTATTACAAGTAAATTTAATTCACCAAGCAGAGAAAGAATCATAAACTCTATGAAGATGTATGATATTTTAGAATCAAAATTCAATTCATTATTTTTCAGCAACAAAATTGATTTGATAAAATTTAAGCAAAGAAAAAATTTAAGTAATAATATTTACAAAGTAATTCCATTTAAATGTAGTTTAGATAGAGTTACGGGTATTAAACTCTGGCGTCGAGTACGAATAAATGAGTTTTATCCTTCTGGATCAAGTATAAAATCTTGCAATATAAAGAGAGTTCTTGCAGGGTACAATACGTTAATAATTCATCCTCTTATTCAGCCACCAACATCGAAAAATGTTAAAACTTGGTTACAAGCTAAAAAGTATTTATCAAAGAAGAACAATAATAATGAAGTAAAAGATAATATTGATTTTCCAAGAGATATAAAAGAAAGCAATATTCTCAACAAAATACTTGCTAATAATCTATATATGAAATCACAATGTTCTGGCAGTTCAGAGCATTCAAGCAAATCTAATAATAGTTTTAATTCTTCTTTACAAAAAATGCTTGAAAATCCATTATTATACAAGAATAATGATACACCACAATATCTAGGTATTTCATATGGACAAATTGAATATACTCTAAAAGGCCATAGTAATAATATTGAAAATGAAAATCGTCAAAATGCCAAAGGCCTAACTGTGGTAATACTATCATATCAAATGCAATTATAAGATAATATCATCATATCAGATGTTATTAAAATTTTCTTTAACTATTGCAGCATCAATATCTGACAATATTAGCAGTAGAAATACACGTTATTACACGTGATAAATTTCTCCCTGATCCAAATCATGATCCAATTGGAGCAATATTCTATGCTATTCATAATGATGTTCCATTATCTTCAAAAATTGAACAAATAGAGCATGGTATATATTAGAATTAGTGTATTTCTTTTTTAATTATTTTTTATAATCATGAATAAAACTAACTATAATACTATTTTAGGTGCTATTCTTGTAAGTTCATTAACCCAAAATACAAAAGTAAAAAATATACATTCAGCTAATACATGTACTACATCATATGTATCTACTGAAGAGGATTTACTAAATAGTCTTATAATATTAGTTAGGCATTGTGATCCAGATATTTTAATTGGTTGGGAGGTTGAGTCTCTTTCATGGGGATATATCTTTCATAGAGCTTCTCATATTGGTCTAAAAGATTTTATGTGGCAAATTTCAAGAATTCCAACTGCCCCTCCAATATCTAAAGGACAAGCATCTGATAAAGATAATTTCAGTGATGCAAAAATCTCAGGTCGAATTATCCTTGATGTTTGGAGAATAATAAGACATGAAATAGCATTATTAAATTATACATTTGAGAACGTTATGTATCATGTAATGCGTGAAAGAGTGTCATGTCCTACTTTTCAGATTTTAACTAATTGGTGGAACCATAAAAGTGTAACAATACGATGGAGAGTTATTACTCATTATGTCATACGAATTGTGGGTACATTGAGAATATTAATCCATCTTGATATTATTGGTTTGTATCAGCCATTACTGTTTCATTCTATTTTATAATGTAATGTTCTGTTTCTTATATAATATCTCAACAATATCTTAGGTCGAACTTGTGAACATGCACGACTTTTCGGAATACAATTTTATGAAGTTTTTTCAAGAGGTTCTCAGTTTCGAGTTGAATCAATGATGTTGAGGCTTGCAAAACCTTTGAATTATATTTCAGTTTCACCCTCTATACAACAAAGAGCCCGAATGCGCGCACCTGAATCTTTACCACTTATTATGGAACCACAATCCACATTATACACTGATCCGTTAATTGTCCTGGATTTTCAAAGTTTATATCCAAGCATTATTATTGCTTATAACTATTGCTTCTCTACATGTTTAGGTCGTGTAGAGCACATTGGCCAGTAAGTATAATATCAATATTCCTATATGTTTATGATAAAAAGAGTAGCATAAAAATATAATACCATTTTTATTTCTTCTAGTTATGAACCATATGAGTTTGGTGCAACTACATTAAAAATAAAAAAAGATACTGCTAAGAAACTATTTGGAAAAATAAATTTTGCACCCTGTGGTGTAGCTTTTGTAAAACCAGAAATAAGAATGGGAATATTACCGCGTATGCTTACAGAAATTTTAAATACTCGATTAATGGTAAAAAAGTCTATGAAACTTCATGGGAATGAAAATCACGCATTACAACGTATTCTTCATTCACAACAATTAGGGCTTAAGTTAATTGCAAATGTTACTTATGGTTATACAGCTGCTAATTTTAGTGGCAGAATGCCTTGTATTGAAGTATGTCAGACATATGTTACATAATATTTTTATGAATTTTTTGCAAAGTTAATTATAATTATTATTAATTAAGATAGGGGACAGTGTTGTTAGTAAAGGAAGGGAAACATTAGAACGAGCGATTAAAATAGTAGAATCTACACCTAAATGGGGAGCTGAAGTTGTTTATGGTGATACAGATTCGTTATTTATTCTTTTACGTAGAAAATCAAAAGAAGAGGCGTTTTCAATAGGAGCTGAAATTGCTGATACTGTTACTGCAGCTAATCCTCCTCCTGTAAAACTTAAATTTGAGAAAGTTTTGCAACCATCAATATTACAAGTAAAGTTTTATTAATATTATTAATAAATAATATATTAATAACAAAAATAAATAAATAATAATAAATTAATTAATTAATTAATAAGTATAACATTCTACAATATTTTTTCATATTCAGACTAAAAAAAGATACTGTGGTTATATGTATGAGTCTCCAGAACAGAAAGAACCTGAATATTTAGCAAAAGGTATTGAAACTGTTCGTAGAGATGGTTGTCCAGCTGTAACTAAGGTAAGTAAATGAAATAAAATAAGATAAATAAATGAAGAAATGATAATATGAAAATATCAATATTAAATTTTGATTAATTAAATTATTATTTTATTATTAATTATTAAACATTTTAGAATTAAATTAAATTTTTAATTTCAGATACTTGAGAAAACATTGAAAATCCTATTTGATACAAAGGATCTCTCTTTAGTAAAACAATATGTTACTAGACAATTTGATAAAATTTTACGTAAAAGAATATCAATTCAAGATTTAACATTTGCAAAGGAATTTCGTGGTTTGAATGGTTACAAAATCAGTGCTTGTGTACCTGCATTGGAGTTAACACGAAGATTGATGCGCAAAGATCCACGGGCGATACCTCGTACTGGTGAAAGAGTACGATATATTATAGTGGCTGGAGCCCCAAATCAGCCACTAATTCAGTGTGTACGAACTCCAACAGAAGTAATTTTAGATGAAAGTTTAAGTCCAAATTCGATATACTACATAACAAAAGTTATTATACCACCACTTAATCGGTGTTTAAATTTAGTCAACGTTGATGCTAATACATGGTACAATGAATATTATATAATATGCTTTTATGCTATGTTTATTTGTAATATTTGTTCTGAAATATTACCTTTTAACTTTCCTCTATCATTAGGTATACAGAAATGATCCATCGCCAAACACCTGATAAAATAGTTAATTTATGTGCGAACAATCAAAAGCTAACTATTCGACAATTTTTTAATACTGTTATATGTGCTGTTTGTGAAAATCAAACGCAAAAAGATATTTGTATGAATTGCATGTCAAAGCCAAGTCAAACAATTACTATTCTACATGAAAAGTTAAGGTGGTTAGAACGTACTCATCACGAACTTACTATGGTACATATAATTTTTATATTTTATTTTTTTGTATGAATATAAAGGGCATTGATATAAAAATGTTTATTTTTTTAAGATATGTCAGTCTTGTACTGGCTACTTGGATGATCCGAAATGTGAATCTTTAGATTGCCCGGTTTTATATCGATTGATGCAAGCTCGAAGAGATCTCGTCCAAATACCTTATTTAAATAATATTATTCGCAATATGTAATGGTATTTTCTATATAAAAAGAAAAATCATGAAATAGTGATTTTTATCCAATACATTATATCTTCATATTTTTATAAAAGAGATTATAAATTAAATACCATTTTTTTAATATTATAATCACATTGTATGTTATAATTGTTATAATATATTAAAAAATAATAAGAGTAAAAATATGTAATCTGTACTCAAATATTTGTAAAAAATTAACTTGAGTATTTGAATAGTTTACCTATTGCGTCACCAGAGAGCGCAGCATCTGTATAAATATCGTTACACGTGCAACTGGGGCTGTATCGTGCATGTGTGTATATATATTCAATGGTTTGTAATTTCTTCTAAAAGAAAGTGTGTGTAGTGCATATTTTGTTGATAATAAATAATAATTAGTAATTTGAATTAAATAAAGCTTCATTTATCAATTTTTTGACATATATACGAATATAGAATTTATACAGTTATTGGCATGTGAATCTTTATTAGAAGTTTGGTGTAGTATCACATTAATTATATGGAGTTTCCCCGCGTAGTATTATTTTGAAAATAAGCTGCTTGTGATCGAGCAATAACCTGTCGAAGTTTAAAAATTTGTTATTTCTTTATGTACTCTTGTCTGTATTGTGCGGAGAAAGATATTAATTGGGTTATTGAAATGGAATGTTTCATTTATATTATCATGCATTAATATCACGATTTCACATTCTGTCGATCGTTTTCATTGTAAGAATGACTTATATGTACATTGTACATACATAATACAAGTGTTTTCCAAATATGTATTTATAAAGAAAGTTCATATGATACTTTTAATTTTGATGTATATTTTATCTGCATATATGCATCTGAAGTTATGTCTTTAGAAAAGAAATTAATTTGTACGTATTGCACTGGTTTTATTTTACATACCACTTATTTGCTATAACAATGACAACGACAATTAAAAATTTGTCGTTTTTGACTTATTAATGTAAGAAGAATGATTCCTACTTATATAAAATATTCAAACTTATTTTTTTTAAGTACGTCATTTTATAGTAAATAAACAATATATTTATTATATTTGTTTAATAGATATTTATTGTGTTAAATATATAGCAATTATATATATTTTTTGTATTAGTTATATAAAAAATATCATATATTAATCTCTTATGTGTTATACATTCTAAATCTGTTTATTAAATTTTATAGCAAACACCATGTCAAAGCGCAATAAACCATCTAAACATAGAATTTGCTGCTTCTGTAGATTATCAGAGAATAATGAATTGGAATTTGGAAAATTTTATGAAGATGGTGAAATTGTTACACATTATTATTGTTTGGTACATGATTTTATAAGTATCATATTTTAAGCAGTTTTAATATCATAATATATATTTAACATTTCAACACAATATCCTCTTATAGCTTTTATCATCAAACATGCAACAGAGAGGAAAGGATGATGAAGGTATTTTAGGATTTTTGAAAACAGATATAAAGAAGGAAATTAGCAGGGGCAAAAGATTGGTAAGTATGCATATATAAACAAAAAAAGGAAATATATATTTGAAAATTATAATATGATTTTAATTTAAAGGTATGTTCATACTGCAAAAAAGCTGGTGCCACTTTGGGATGTTGTAATGTAAAATGTAAAAAAATATTTCATTATCCTTGTGGGCTAAGGGCTGGAACCCTAAATCAATTTTTTGATGAATTTAGGTACATTATATTTATATTGACTTTATAATTTTGGCCTTTTTATAAAAATGAATATATTATATTTTAGATCATATTGTATAAAGCATAGACCAAAACAGAAAATAGATGCTCGAGTCAAAATTGAGTTGTCAAAAACCAATAAAGTAGTATGT
Organism: Bombus huntii; assembly: GCF_024542735.1. NCBI lineage: Eukaryota > Metazoa > Arthropoda > Insecta > Hymenoptera > Apidae > Bombus > Bombus huntii. The sequence goes on along the minus strand of NC_066255.1, from coordinate 2,034,538 downwards.
TGCATATGTTATGATGAAGTAGATCCTTATGATACAGTTGGTACAATGTGGGCTCCATGTTGCAAAAAAAATGCATGGTTTCATAGAAAATGTGTTCAGGTAAAATAACAGTTTATTTAAAAATATTTGAATTTTTAAGTATATCAAAATATATATTAGTTTCCGAAAAAATTGTTTTAGCAACTGGCTATGAGTGCTGGATATTTTTTTAAGTGTCCTTTATGCAATAATAAAAATTTATTTCAAAAGGCAATGTCAGAATTTGGTATTTTTATTCCAAGTCAGTAAGTAAAAAATAAAGGTTGTTTGTGTATTTTGTAATAAAATGCCAAATCAGAAGAATTTTTCATTTTAATGGTTTTGCTGTAGAGATGCTTCTTGGGAACTCGTACCGAATGCATTTGAAGAACTTTTATATAGACATGATCAATGTAATGCTCCAATATGCTTATGTCCCAAAGGTAGAAAATATACAAGTTGTAACGCGTAAGTAAAGAAAAATTTTAGTTATTACATATTAATGTGACTGAAGATTTTAATTTCTTATTTTTTATATGTTGTAATTGTGATTTTGCAGGAAATGGGAATTAGCTCTTTGTCGAACTTGTGGTTCACAAGGAACTCACATGGCTTGTGGACAGCTTAAATGGGCTAATCCTGTTTGGGAATGTAGAGAGTGTATTTCTATTCTAGGTAAACAATTAAGAACTTTTTAACTAAAGTTTTTGAAGAAATAATCTTTTACCTAATCTTGATTTATTCTTTTACATAGGCAAATCTAAGGTGACTGCTAGTTCAAGCACAACAAAAGATACATTACAGTATGTATTAGTCCGTTTCTAGGAATTAAATTTAAGTATTACTACTTAATAAATATATGAATTATTAGTATATTATTTATAAATTTAAATTATTACGTATATTATATTTAGTATATATATAATATATATTATTACGTACATAATTATTTCTCCAGGAATGTTTCTGATTTCAAAGATTCTGACAGTGATATTTCTGTTGGTAAAGACTCACCTATACCATTTACATCAAGTTCACCACTTATAAGTTCTGCATCACAATCACCAATAGTTAAACAACGCCCTGGCCCTCGGAGTTTTAAATTAAGACAGCTTAAACTAATTGAAGAAATGCAAAAGTTAGTATTAAAATAATATAAGGTATTAAGAGCATAAATTTCTAAGTACGTTAAACTTAATATTAAAAGCTATTTTAATATTCAATAGCAATAATAAGTATCAAACCAATGAAAATATAAATACCATGTTGGATCCAACGAATGTGGAAAAGCACAGCCTGCAGTCTACAAGTACTAAGGAAAGTTTTATGAGTGTGTCAAATTCAGTAACAGCTTCAATGTTTCATAATTATGAAGATAGTTCCAATTCTTCAATTTGGCATTCCAAATCACAACTGGACAAACAAGTTGATATTGTTACACTCGATAGTGATGATGACATTATAGAGGCAAATATTAAAACTTATAAACACGAATTAACTGAAAATATAAATTATTTCAATATTAAAAATATAAATTAAATAATCATTTATAAAATACAATTTACACAGATGTTCGTATATATTTTACAGGCCAGTAATTTTATTTCATTAAATAACGTGTTTATTGAAGCTAATGAAAGTGAAAATTGTTTATCTTCATTTAAAAGAAATAAAGTCGAATCTAATAAAAGTGATACTATATACGATTCTAGTCTATTAAAAATAGAAAAATTGTTACAAGAAAACAATCAAAATCAAACAGATACTAATAATTCCTTGATAAGTAATTTAAATGTAACTGAATTTGATAATTTAAAGAAATTCAGTCCACAGAATAAAACAAATTTTAACATTTTGGATAATGTAGTACAATTAAACGATGAAAATGAACACAATTATACTGATTTTACTTCAAATATCAAAATTACAAATGTAGTTTCATTGGCACCCAAAGAATTTGAGAATCTATCATCTATTGAAGTAGAACAAAAGATCAATAATCCAACAACACAAAATAGGGATGGATCGATAAGTAATAATTCACTGCTACAACCTTCATGTTATCACAGTAATATTTTAAAATTAAATTTAAAAAGAAAACGTGATAAAAGTATATCGTTCCCAATAGCTTCATGCATAAGTGAACCTAAAAAGTTGCGGGAAACTAATAGTGTAATGGAAGAAACATCACGAGCATCACACATACCTTTACATGCTTTTACATATGCTGCATCCAATAAAAATAATCTAAAAATTAGTAATCATAATGAGGATAGCACTTCGATAGATGAATTTCATTTGCAAAACAAAAAACAACATATTCAAATTAAACAAAATTGTAATAAGAATCAAGATATTCCACATACGTCTAGTGCAAAATGTTCATTAAAAATGAATGTATCAAATAATATATTCACTAATAATACTGATACAAACAAAGAAAATTTTCACATGTCTGTAGATACTGTAAATGAAATGAATAAAATATCTAAAAATATTAAAGTTAATAATAACATAAAAGATGTAAGTAAAATATCTTTTAAATTGTATATTTTCTACAAAAGAGATGTATAATAAAATAACTGTGTCTATATATTGTACAATATATTTCATGTTAACATTATTTATTAAAGAATAATTAACATTATTTAAAAATAGTTTGAAAGAGAAAATATATAAATTCTTTAAATTGTTTTATTGAATGTATCGTTTGTAATATTAACAGTGTGATGAGGATGGAGGTATCAGCCCTGTTGTTGAATCAAGTAACAGAAGTTTCACAAATGATACAAGAATTAATTGCATTGACAAATCTATTACACTAGACCATTCAAAATCAAAAAGATCACAAATAGCCGAACAATGGAAACCTCAGAACGATGTTGAAATGTAAGCATTATATATCTCCATTAATATTTTTACATTATAACAATTTACCGAAATTAAATTTTACATATTTATACTTCCAAATGGATAAAATGTTTGGTAAGTAATATCATTGCACTTGTATATAAAATATTATGATATTTCATGAATTATAGGCTTATGCTAAAACAACACAGGACATCAAATAATAAATTTCACAATATGTATTGGCAAGGGAAAAGTGAATCCACAGACAGTAATTATTCTCAATTAATACCAGAATATGTGTGTTTACGTGATCTTAAGTTTCGTGTATCTAATATAAATAATCTGCAGGTGAATATATTTTAATTAGTATCTGTCTATTATATCATTAAAAATATGTAGGAACTTTATGGATTACCTACGTGATTATAATTCTTTTTGCATAGATGATCTTATATGATAAATATTCTGTAAATATTAATATGGAATGTGTAACTACTACAAGGAAGAACACTACATTTGATGTACCAATAAAGAAGGTTGCTCCACAATGTATTTTTAAAACACAAAATGATACTTTACTAAATTTTAGATCTGGAAATATTTATAGCAATAAAGACAAAAACACAAACATATTTGTTAATGAATACTCTGAACATGATCAAGATGATATAAAGGAAAATCTGGATCCAGTAATAACAATTCCTTGCAAAAATACAAAAGATGATTTACTAATTAATGCAACATTAGTTACAAATAATCCAAATATTTTTACAAATAACAATAATCAAAGTGAGAATAAAACAGTTGAGCATAATGATGGAGGACGAAATCATGAAACTATTAGATTACGTGACGACATTAAAAATAACTTCGATGCCATTACAAGTTGTAACCATAATTATGCTAAAAGTATTATTGATGTAGAACAAAATATTCAAAATTTAAACTTTGATGATATTATAGACAAAACATATGAAATACACCATATGAAAAAAGGTTTGAAAACAGATTTTAAAGTAAGTATTGATTTAAAAAAGATTAAATGTTTTGTCGATGATAATCCAAACTTGTTCTCAAGATATAAAAAAGAGGATAGTAAAAGGTGCATTCAACAAGCAAATTTTTTAAAAGAACAAAATAATATACAAACAAATTTTAACTCATCAGAACATGTAAAAAATTCAAGCATAGATGAATCAAAACACGATGAAAATTTTACATTATCTACATCTAAATATGTAATAAAAGAATTGACAAGTCACAACACTGAAACTGAAAAAAATTGAAGATTTCATTACTGAAATGAAATCGTTGCAATAAACAATACATATTGGTATTTTGTACAATAGTTAGAAGTGTGATTTAAGAAGTAGTAGTAAGAAATTGTTTGAAATAATATATTTTCGATGTTATAATATAAATATGTACATAGAATATTTATTTACAAAATGTTAAAAGCACGTTCATACATGATACATTCATTAATAATATAATTTCATAAAATAAATATATCACTTTTGTATGCAACATTTAAAAATTTAAGGATAATACAAGAATAATTTGTAAATTTTGTAAAATTACATATGTACGTACATATAAATACTCGTACATAAAAAATGTATCAGGGTAGGTAATATATGTAACTGGACAGAAGATGAGTTTATAAACAAAGGCAAATTGAAAAAAAGGATAACATCTTTTCATTTCAGATTCTTTTCAACAAAAAGTCGAGTTTGAAAATTTACACTACTCAGCTCATTCCCGATCGAATTGATTGTATCTGTCAATGACTATTATTTCAAATTTGAAGTACCGAAAAAGAAGTTTCAAACGAAAAGTTTTATCTTACACTTTTGATTTACCTTTATTTGTAGAATAACTTCTTACCTGCTTGTACCACCCTTATTCAATTGAAAGTTATCTACGTGCATACGTAATAGAAAAATTTTCAAATATGATTTTTTTCAAAATAAAATCTCAACCAAGAATCTTCATCTTACTCGACTTACTTTTGTATATAAAATAACTTCTTGCCTGATTACCATCTCTCCTGATATATTCTACAAGATGTTAAAAATATACATATTTGAAAGAATACTATTGTTTTGTTTCAATTATGAATTAAAAGTACTGTACATATATGCCGGTAAATACATTTCAATTCTGCATACAATACATTACTTTAGCTTCTAATGTATTTGCAATAAGTATTATTTATACTTATAAAATTTATAATATTTAAGTATCTTTTATAATTAAATTTTATAGTTTATGAAATGCTTTCAAAACCTAAATGGCATATGTCTTCTCCTTTATTATTCCTAGTTGTATATATAGTATATGTGTCTTACTATATTTAAAATCATTTTAAAATTTGTTATAGTTTATTTTGTTTTAAGTAATATAACAGACAATTTTTTCCAACAGTTTGTTTATAATTTAACTATAAATAAGAATACATAAAATTAAGTAAAATTTAGTTAAATAGAGGTTTAAGTAATATAAGCAATATAATAAATTTTAGATACAATTAAAACAATTGTAAGTAAATACAATGATAAATAAAATAATGATAAAATGAAGTTGATTATTTTAAATTTGAAATAGTATTAGGTCGTTTGAATAGTTTCTTTCGTTTTATAAGGAAATAATGGATGCACAACATTTTCCGTTTTATATTATTTTATCGAATTACGTACGATCCATTTTGTTCTATCAAAATAAAGATCACAACGTTCGACAGATTAGGTTTCATGTTTGTATAAAGATGCGTCGTTGTTAAAGATGTGTCTGTAAAAGAAAGACACTTTTAGGACAATCTAATACAAATACCAATTCATATGGATTATAATACTAATATTAAAGTTATATGTAGAAAAACTGTTGTTTAAAGAAATTTTTATTGTAATAATTGTCTCATTTTTGTATACATATTACATTACTTTAATAGCTACGGCCGAAAAGTGTATAAAATTGCGGTTTGTTCTGACAATCGGGGTGGATACATGTTTGTTTATCAAAAGATGCTGATGAAGGTGGTTGTTCAAATGGTATGCATAGACTTTTTGCACCCATTGATAATGTTCCAATTTCTCCTCCCGTATCCTCTCTATGAAAAGAAATAAAATGTATCTACTTTATATTCTACAGACAAGTGTCAATCATAGAAAAGATTTTAACCATATTTACCGTGCACTGTCGCGTTTAATTTTATCTTCACAAGATGATTCTCCACAAAATGGTGATAATAATATGTTTTTTTCATTGAGATAAGAACAAAATTCATTCCAATTATCTGCACGCTTAATATGCTCATTTAAGTTTTTTTTTGCTCTGTGAGGGAAAAAGTCCATTTATAAAATAATAGTATTTACAATATTATACAAAGATCTTATTTTTTAATAGCTTACTTGGAAAGCATATCTGCTTGTATATTAGTCAGTAATGTATGCAAAGCTGTGACTACATCAGGTCTTTTTGCAAATACTCTTTCAGAATTATCTCTACGTACAAAAGTGACCTGATTTTTGTTTAAGTCTTTAGGACCTACTTCAATTCTTACAGGTACACCTTTTAATTCCCAATGATTAAATTTCCAACCTGGTGTGCGATTACTCCGATAATCTGCTTTAACTCTAAGCGAATCTTTCGAAAGTTCATCCAATAATTTATTACATTCAGAGAACAATAATTCTCTTTGTTGAGGCGTTGTACTTGCTGTAATACCGCAAGGAACTATAATGGCTTGAATACAAGCTACATTTGGTGGTAATACTAAACCTTTATCATCTCCATGGACCTACAAATGAAGTATGAAATTATTTCTCTAAAAAGTATCCTTCTACTAAAGCAAAGGTATATATACCATTATCATAACTCCAATCGTACGAGTCGTTAGGCCCCATGAATTCTGATAGACAAATGTTTTTTCATTCCCTTCTACGGCATTCTCTACTTGAATATTAAACATTTTAGAAAAATTTTGTCCGAGATGGTGACTTGTCGCTCCTTGTATTGCACGGCCACTTGTTGAAATAAAAGCTTCAACGGTGGTAGTGTAGTCACCACCAGCAAATTTCTCTTTTTCCGTTTTACGGCCTTTAACAACAGGTATTGCTAACAAGTCTTCATACACTCTTGCATATAGATCTAAAATGATCATGACTTCTTCATCAGCTTCAGCTTTAGTAGCAAAAGCAGAATGACCTTCTTGCCACAAAAATTCTCTTGTACGTAAGAAAGGTTTAGGATCTTTAAATTCCCATCTCTGTGATAAAGAAACATTTGATTACAATAACATTTTAAATAAAAAAGTAATTATTTTATTCGTAATAGCTAATAATTTACATATGTATTTGATACTTACTACAACATTATTCCATTGATTAAGTTTTAAAGGAAGTTCAGTATCAGATTTTAACCATTTGGCATAAGCAGGATACATTACAGTCTCTGATGTTGGTCTTATAGCAATAGGTTCTGCTAAGTCTGATTCTCCACATTTTGTTACCCATGCAACTTCAGGAGCAAAATCTGCTATGTGCTTTTTTTCTTTTTCTAATACTGTTCGTGTAACAAACATAGGAAAATAACATTCTTGTACACCCATTTGTGTTATTTCTTTGTCAATATATTCTTTTATCATTTTCCACACAGCAAAACTCCACGGGCGGTAAACATAACAACCGGATACATCGTAATATTCAATCATACCACTTTTAGTAATAATTTGAGAATACCACTCAAAGAAATTTTCTTCTTTTCTTGCTTCTAATCCCAATCTTGTTTTACCTATATCTACATCTTTCATGCTTTCATTTTTACTTATTTCTTTATTAGATGTATTTTGTTTTTCGCGTTTAGAAATATCTTCTTTTTTCTTCTTAGACATATCAGGTATTGACTTCCATTCTTGTCCTGTTAATGCCTTATAATTATTTTTCAAATCTAATAGAATTTTTATTTCTTGGTCAATAATACTTTTATCTGTTTTAATTTCCTTTAATTTTTTTACTTTATCTCCTTGTTTTTGTATACTTTCTGATATTTTGTCAGCAGAATTTTCGTCTTTATTCGTTACATCAGTTGTTGGAATAATAGATGGTTTCCAATCTTGACCAGTAACAGATTTGTAATCCGACTTCAAAGACAAAAGTTTTTTTACCTCTTCATCGATAACACTTTTTTCTGCTTTCGAACTTTTTAATTGTCTTACTTTATCTCCTTGTTTTTGTATACTTTCTGATATTTTGTCAGCAGAATTTTCTTCTTTATTCGTTATATCAGTTGTTGGAATAGTAGATGGTTTCCAATCTTGACCAGTAACAGATTTGTAATCCGACTTCAAAGCCAAAAGTTTTTTTACCTCTTCATCGATAACACCTTTTTCTGCTTTCGAACTTTTTAATTGCCTTACTTTATCTCCCTGTTCTTGTATACTTTCTGATATTTTGTCAACAGAATTTTTGTCTTTATTCGTTACATCAGTTGTTGGAATAATAGATGGTTTCCAATCTTGACCAGTAACAGATTTGTAATCCGACTTCAAAGCCAAAAGTTTTTTTACCTCTTCATCAATAACACCTTTTTCTGCTTTCGAACTTTTTAATTGCCTTACTTTATCTCCCTGTTTTTGTATACTTTCTGATATTTTGTCAGCAGAATTTTCGTCTTTATTCGTTACATCAGTTGTTGGAATAATAAATGGTTTCCAATCTTGACCAGTAACAGATTTGTAATCCGACTTCAAAGCCAAAAGTTTTTTTACCTCTTCATCGATAACACCTTTTTCTGCTTTCGAACTTTTTAATTGCCTTACTTTATCTCCCTGTTTTTGTATACTTTCTGATATTTTGTCAGCAGAATTTTCTTTATTCGTTATATCAGTTGTTGGAATAGTAGATGGTTTCCAATCTTGACCAGTAACAGATTTGTAATCCGACTTCAAAGCCAAAAGTTTTTTAACCTCTTCATCAATAACACCTTTTTCTGCTTTCGAACTTTTTAATTGTCTTACATTATCTCCTTGTTTTTGAATTTCATTATATAATCTTACAGCATGTGATTCTGTTAATATATCTTTTGTTATATTTTGATTTTTGACTCCAGTCCACTCATTACCAGTTTTATTTTTATATTCTGTTTTTAAATTCGAAAGTTGTTGCATTTCTTGATTTATCTTCAATTGTAATTTTTTAATTCTGCTTTCTTGTTGTATAATATTTTCAGACAATGTATTTTCAGACAATTTATTTTCATCAGATATCATTTGCGATTTATTTAAAGTTGTACCTGGTGTCCCAATTTCTTCTAATTGTACAACAATTTTTTCGTTAATTAAGTTCGCATCTAGTGTTTGTTTCTAAAATAATAACAATAAGAAAAAGAATTTACATAAATGTAAATCGTATTACATGTACATTATTAACATATAATTGTAGAAAAAATGATACATACATTTTTTTGAGAAATTTCTTTAACAGATGCTGGTGTACTACCAGTAGGTATGGATTTTGTTATATTTGTAGTATGGCCATCTGGAATTTGAAATAATATTAAAGGCTGTTCTCTAGAAGAAAATGGGCTAACAGGAGCATAAGATACATCGCATCTAAAAAATCCTTTTCTTTGTAATTGAATTATTTCTCCTTTTTCCACATGTTTTAATGCTACTTCTCCAAGCATTTGTATCTCTGTCTGAAATATTTACTACATATATTTTTGTTCTGTTTCTTAAATTTATAATTAGTAAAAACGATAAAACTCACTCTTGTATTTTTTGCAATGAAATCTTTGTAATCATCATCCTTTCCCAATATTGACTTACTTATAATATGATCAAAATAAACAGCGTAGCATGGAATTAGATTAACTTTACTAACATCATGATTTTTATCAGACGGTATCGATAACCATGTAATTTTTAATGTATTTTTATAATCTTTGTTTTCTAAATTTAATTGTGCTACAACTCGTTTAATAACATCATTCTCTCTTTCAATTTTTTTTATTAAAATGTTACCCCAATTAATGAAGGTAGCATTTTGACCTTCAGTTAGCAAATTTGCATCATCTCTTTCTATATATACCTGTGATCCTACTAATACTTGTTTAGTGCCTTTTGATATATCTTTTGGATGATTTTGAACGGTTAACCATTCTTCCTTCGCATCATCTATATGCACTGGTACAATTTTATTATATTCCAAAGCAGTATATCTAAAAATCGATATTATGTGAATTAGCTTTATGAATATTTTTCATAAAAACGTTTTTTGTGTAGTATACCTAGTAGCAACTGGATCAATAACTTTTTTGTTAAATGCCCATATTTTATCCCACTCCATGAAAACGACAGATTTTGAACTACCTTGAGCAATAATAAACTGTTTCAATCCTTCAACTGTCATCCCTCTTCTCAGAATACCCCTTACTGTTGGAAAGCGTGGATCATCCCAACCATCAACTAAACCTTGATCAACGAACCAAGTTAATTTTCTTTTTGATAAAACTGTGTGCGTCATATTCAAACGTGAATATTCCCATATATAAGGACGTCTCAATCCCAGGGCATCAATTATCCAATAAAATTGAACGTCTCTGTCATGATATTCTGTTGTACGTAAAGTATGAGTAACGTTTTCGACAGCATCAACAATAGGACAAGCAAAATCATATATTGGGTAAACCCTATATGAAAAATTGTTACTGAATTAAATATACAAAAAATGAAGCATTTGTTAAGTCCTTTAGATTTTTAATATTCATACATACTTATATTTTGTTCCAGTACGAGGATGTGGTTCTGGTTTGCATCTATAAATTGTTGGATCTCGTAAACATCCATTTGTAGATTGATAATCAATCTTTGCTCTAACACAACATTCCTGACCTTTAACTGTACCCTGCTGCATCTCATTCCATAATTCAAGATTCTGTTCAATAGCTAAGAATATGAATATAATGATGTTCTTAATAATTTTTTTTCCTTTAGATTTTGGAAACATTGTACTATTTTTATTTTAATTTTTAATGTTTTATACTTACAATTATTTCTGTTTGATGACATCAATTTCTGATCACGTTGTTCTTTCATTATATCAGCTGGTGTATTATCTACATATGCCTTACCATCTTTTATCAGTTTAGTACAGTACTCCAACATTAAGTCAAAGTAATCAGAAGAATGAGTAAATCGATCTGGTTTAATTTGCAGTAACTCTAAATCTTCTAGAATAGCTTTTTCAAACTCTACATTCTCTTTTGCAGGATTTGTATCGTCGAATCTCATAATGAATTGTCCTTGAAATGTTTGTGCATAATATTGATTTAACAAGGCAGCCTTAGCATGACCAATATGTAAATAGCCACTTGCTTCTGGTGGGAAACGTACTATGACCTATTATAGGAATAAATAAATTTATACAGATTTATGTACCTTATAAAATAAACAGTTTGTTATAAATATAAATTACTTACTCTACCCATTTCTGCTCCAGGCAAATCAATAAATTTACCTTCTTGCTTTCTTTGCCCTGTTTGTTTATTAATAGTTTTCTCAGATTGTACATTATTATGAAGAGATAATTTAGCATTCTTTTTAACTAAAAGTAATGCTTTTGTCACAGCTGATAATGAAAGCACCTGTTTATACCATCTGGTTATATTAATAAATTTTTTTTCGAATTGTGTCAAAAATTTCTTATCTACAAGAGTACAAAATACATGGATGTCAGCAATTGTTAATTTTTTGGAGACCAACCAAGTGTTTGTCATCAATATGTTATCTAAATAAGAGAGTGCATCTTCCTTTAATGGATAAAATTCAAGAGGTCCGATTGCAAATGATAACCAATGATCAACTTCAGTCTTTTCACGAGGATTGACACCACCTAAATTAAACATATAACAAAAGTAAGAAAAAAAATAAAATCTATTTATATATTATAAAAGAAATAATACATATATGATATACACTTACCATAAAGATCTGTACATGTAGTTCTAGCAAAATAGCGACTAACATCACTGCTTCTTTTTCCCAATACTTTGTTTTGACTATCAGTTAGTCGTATATTTCCATCATCCTTCCAATCATTGCACCAAACTATTTCAATTTTTTCCTTATTTTGGGAATTGATTACCTCTAATACTATCAATGCATCTATATACATTACAAAACATCAATTGTCAAATTAACACAATTTTATTTTTAAAAAATACATAATAGTATTACTTTATTAAACACTACACTAGGAAGATATTTTCTAACATTAAGTTATATATTATCAAATAAAACACACTTTTTCACTAATATTATTTAAAAATAAAGAAAAAATAAGGGTTCATTTAGCGAACATTTTTGACATCTGTTTTCTACATTATTTTTTATGTATGTACTTGAACTTACTATATTTAACAAAATTGTGTTGTACAACATACCTGTTGGAGGATTTTTAGAATCAACTATAACTTTATAAGTCATTTTTATATGTGGAAATTATGCTTAAATAGAAATTACATTCATAAATATATCCGCTTAGGTTAGAACCTCTCCACGTGTGCAATGGTGCTCACTTATGGTTAATTCTACACGATCTGTGTCTATACTACTTTCTCTAAATTTATACATATACATATACACACAACCATAGTGTTCTCAGAAGTACATACTACAAATCAGATATAAATCTAACGCGATAAATTGATCTCTTATGATGCAGTTAAAATTTGAATTTCATCCGAAAATTATTTTACATATAAGTCATTTATCAATATAGATAGTATTAAGGTATAGAACTAAAATGTGTAATCTCAAATATGCGTTTATACTATCCTAAACAATAGATGGTAGTAAGGATTATTTCTTATTCGAAAATTATAACATCTTTTATACATAAATTATTTATCAATGTAAATAGTACTAAGCTATAGAACTAAAATGTGTAATTTCAAATATGCGCTCATATTATTCTAAACAATAGATAGAAATAAGGATTATTTTTTTATTCGAAGATATTATAAAGAAAATTAACGAAAGTAAATTGTATTTTTTCCTTAAAAATGTGTTAGATGTTTAAATTTCTATTTTTTCTTTGTCATTTTACTCCAACTTCTTCTAAACAGCTATCTTCCTTCGTCTTTAATCGGATTAATAGCAACAGAATGTTGATCCTGTTCTTAATAATCTTTGGTAACTACTATATGGCACTAGATTTTTACGTATGTATAATGCGTAAATATGTATATAAAAGAATAGATTCATTGATTCGTTCAAAATTTCTCTACAATATTATCGTAGCTTTTAATCAATTTTCAGCAATATTTTCGATATTCTGATAGTTTTTAAGTTGCTTATTAACTTGAATTTACGTAAGTACCCGATTCAACGTACAACAATATATAACAGGTAGAGGCATACGCGAAGGTGGGTCGGTCACCTGGAGATAACTGTAAAATGTCATCAACGAATGTGTGTCAGGCATGGATTTGATGCTGTTTGGTGACACTCATGGGATCTGTTGTCACAATAATTATGTTTCATCGATGTTAATTTGATCGGGGAATAAATAGCTACCTTGGTACAGAATCTTCCGTTGATTAATTTAAACGTGTACGTAAGATAATTCTTGTTTAAATAAAACATTTATATACTTCATTATTCAGAGTAGATATTTCACCTTTTTTTCATATGTTGTAAATTCATATGGTCCGAACATATGAATTTAAATTTAAATTTAAATTTTAAATTTAAAAACTACTTGTTAAAAATAATTCAATGATATCAAATATTAATTAATGATTTCCTAAATGCCTTAATTCAATATGTGTTATTTGATGTCTGTTATGTGATAATTTTTTAATCGTTTAAAATAAAAGAAAGATATATTTTACACATATATTTGATTTTTAGTAGATATGAAAATATTTACAAATATTATACAAAAATATGAAGATTAATATTAAGTATTGATTTGTATATTCTTATCTTAATTTATAATAGTTTCTATGCATTTAATATTATATGGTCCAAATGCATTCAGATATTAAAGATTAAGAAATTCACCTTTTTCTTACAGATAAAACAGTTAATATGGAGGGACCAGAAGTAACATTTTTATTCCAGTTTGGTTTAACTCGCGATACTGTTACAGTTGAAAGCAGCACATTGACTCTCAAGACACTTAAAGAATTTGCTTGTGACTTTATAAATACAAAGTGTCCGGAACATGGATTAAATCATTTATTTGAGCGATTGCTTTTATTTAAACATGATTATAATTCCACTAATATTTTACAACTTATTACAAATGCCACTGAAGTTGTAGATGAAACATTAGTGGAAATTGTTCTGACTGGTAAATTTTGAATTTATATATTTCATCATGTATATGATGACAAATAAAATATAGAAATAGAAGAATTAAACAAAAATAATCATTTAATCTTTTCTAGCACAAGTGCCAAATGAAGAAATTCCCATTCGTCCCCATGCTTTAACTGTTCATTCATATAAAGTTCCAACATTTTGTGATTTTTGCGGAGAAATGTTATTTGGCCTTGTTCGACAAGGATTAAAATGTGAAGGTAAATGTCATATTTTGTTATTATTATTTTATTTATTTGAAGTAATGCAATCAATTATTATATTTTGTAGGTTGTGGAATGAATTATCATAAAAGATGTGTTATAAAAGTACCTAATAATTGCTCACATGATGCCAGTCAAAGACGGCGTAGTTCTGCAATGTTAAATGTACCAAGGTCTCCAAGTCAAGGATCTACTAGTAGTTTGACCAGCATTAGTGATGATAATCATAGTACAAATAATACACCGAATGCAAGTCAAAATAATAGTACTTTGGTAAGATTCTATCGATAATGCGATTTATAGCTTATATAATCAATTTATTGTTTATATTATTGTGTTTTATTGTATTATAAATTTAGACAATACCGAGTATAATGGCACCAAAACAGTCTCGCTCTCCTTCATTGGGAGGAAGACCAGTATGGGTTGAACGAGAACTTGCAACACGTATAAAAATTCCACATACATTTGTGGTACATACTTATACCAGACCAACTGTATGTGGATATTGTAAAAAATTATTACGAGGTTTATTTAAGCAAGGCCTACAGTGCAAAGATTGTCAATATAATGCACACAAGAAATGTATAGAAAAAATACCTAAAGACTGTACTGGAGAAAATCCACGTGACAATACAGGTTCCTTTTATTTGTATTTTATTGCTTAATTTTTTCATGAACGTTATTTCAATAAAAATGTTTATTTAGGTAACGAATATCCCGATAGTGGTGTCGGTAGTGAGCCGGAAGGAAAATGTGACGGTAGAAACGAAGAAGGCGATGGTGATAGTGATGCTGAATCTCCTTCACCTCCTCAACATTCGTCTTTTGTAGTAGATGAAACAAAAGGATCTGACGAATACACTGTAAACATACTTTTATAATAGAAAATATGTAACAGAAATATTTTTTTAAATGTTGTAACTAATATTATTACTTCGTAAAATATTCAATAATAAATATAATATTTATTTAGATTATTTTTATAGGACCAAGTCCCAAGCAATGATGACATTATTTACGATGAATTTCAAAAATCTAGACCATCAAGGTAAAGTATATTTTTTGTTTAGTTACTATCTATGTATATATATGTAAACTTATGTTTTATTATGTAACTTACTAGTTGCAGTTCTACACCAAGCAATAATATTCCTTTAATGCGCATAGTGCAAAGTGTTAAACATACAAAACGGCGTGGTTCGAAAGTTTTAAAAGAGGGCTGGATGGTACACTTTACAAATCGTGATCCATTGGTAAATAATTAGCATATATAAATGTTCTTATATGTATACACATGTAAGAAAGAATTGTTAAAGTTATATTTGGAAATATTCACAGCGGAAGAAACATTATTGGCGTCTTGATACAAAAGCTATAACGTTATTTCAAAATGAAAATAGCTCCAAATATTATAAAGAAATTCCATTAGTTGAAATATTGTCTATTGAAACTGCTGAGACATCCCGTTCACGTATGTATTTAATACTATATCAAATTTGTTTTATTAAAATCGTATTTATCATATTAGTGATATAAAGAACATGAATTGTATTTTAGATACAATGCATTGCTTTGAGTTAAAAACTGCCAATATTGATTATTATGTTGGAGAAGATCCTTCATATGGAGATAACTGTAGCCAAGTTCCTCCACCAGAAAGTGGTATTGGAGCACATATAGCTAGGTCATGGGAAACTGGTATTAGACAAGCACTGATGCCTGTAACTATATCAGCCAGTACGTAATTTTTCCTTTTATTATATTTTATATTAAAAAGTGCTTCTTTTATTTAATAGATGTACTTTCAATGTTTAGAAAAAGTATATCTATGTAAGATATTCTGATTTTAGGTCAAGAAGAATCTACAGAACCTGAAGAAAATATCACTGATATGTCTCAATTATATGAAATTTTTCCAGATGAAGTTTTAGGTTCTGGACAATTTGGTACAGTGTATGGAGGTGTTCATCGTAAAAGTGGTCGAGCAGTTGCCATCAAAGTTATTGATAAATTACGTTTTCCTACAAAGCAAGAAGCACAACTTAAAAATGAGGTTGCTATTTTGCAGAATCTTTCGCATAGCGGAGTTGTTAATCTAGAACGGATGTTCGAAACTCCTGAACGAATATTTGTAGTGATGGAAAAATTAAAAGGCGATATGCTAGAAATGATACTAAGTTCAGAACGTGGCCGTCTTAGCGAAAGAGTAACTAAATTCCTAATTACACAGATATTAATAGCATTAAAACATCTACATAGCAAGAATATAGTACATTGTGATTTAAAACCTGAAAACGTATTGTTAAGCAGCGATAGCGAATTTACACAAGTAAAACTATGTGACTTTGGTTTTGCAAGAATCATAGGAGAAAAAAGTTTCAGAAGAAGTGTTGTTGGTACCCCAGCATATCTAGCACCAGAAGTTTTAAGAAACAAAGGTTATAATCGTTCTTTAGATATGTGGAGTGTTGGAGTAATTATTTACGTATCTTTAAGTGGCACATTTCCATTCAATGAAGAAGAAGATATTAATGAACAAATTCAAAATGCTGCTTTTATGTATCCACCTATTCCTTGGCAGGAAATTTCATCTGATGGTATGCAAATCACTGAAATAAAATAATAGTCATCTAACAATAAAAATTAATAAAACTTATCGTCTTTTTTAGCAATTGATTTAATTAATAATTTGTTACAAGTGAAACAAAGAAAACGTTATACTGTAGATAAGAGTTTACAACACGTATGGCTGCAGGTAAGCATTTTTATAATCTTAGATACTTGTTTTTAATGTTATAAAATACAAGCTTATTATAAATTATATTTTTCTTAAGGATTATCAAACATGGTGTGATTTACGAGAATTAGAAACAAAAGTAGGGTATCGCTATTTAACTCACGAAAGTGATGATGCCCGGTGGTCAGCATACAGTAATCAGCGTACATGACAGAACTCTCTACCTACGTTAAACATCGAAACATTGCCAAATAACTTGTCTATACACAAAGGCTGGGCTCGTAGTGCTCGAGCTACGTTACGACGTTTCATTCGTGCCTGACTTGGATACATTCATGAAAGGAAGTACAACTATATTTCTTTTTAAATATCAGTATACTGATATTAAATATAACTTTATTATATATCTTCCAAAACATTTTACGTAAAAGCTAAGGATAATTACATAGAAAATGATTTAGACTGCATCGTGTAAGATAAAACATTCAAACATAGAGAAAACAACAGCAATGTTTTTATGAGAATTCTAGAGGAATTTTAATAATAAATTTGAACGTGTTTCAATATTGTAAAGTACTGGATATAAAAATTTTCCATAGCTAGTAAAATATAAAAGATTCTCTAAAAAATAATATATATAATGTTATCATAATATCTTAAACAATTATTTATCTTATGATAAGGTAAATAATTGTCTCATACAGTTTTATTAATGTAACACACTCAATACATAATACCATTTTACAAGTAATATATAAGTGCTAACTTCATAATATAAATATATTTTCCAGCTTAAAATAGAATGTTTTATAACTGCACAAAAAATGCTTAAAATAAAGTAATTAGATATGAAATAATACATAGCAGTATATATAAATTATAGAACACATGTATATTTCATATACATAAATCCTTTGACATTCTTTGAAGTATGATGGAGAGGAAGGAGAGAAAAAAAGAAAGATAGATAGATAGATAGATAGATAGAGAGAGAGAGAGAGAGAGAGAGAGAGAGAGAGAGAGAGAATGAGTTAAGAATATTATTATATTACTTCTTAAGAACTCACAGAATTTTTTATGGATTAAATTAATATACACGCGACGTTGTGCTACATGTAATAAATTTACTAATTCGTATTTTTGCTTCAAAGCATCTAAATTTAGACATTAGAAGCTTTAACGTTTATAATTCGTATCAAACCTTTCGAGAACTAATATAAAAAAAACTAAAAATGATCAAGACACGCATAAAGTGATAAAAAGTAAGATTATTGCAAATTTAGTCTCCACTTTTGATCTTATACGTCGTATTAAAATTTGTATAGATCTTCTTCTCTATTAATCATAAAGACAAGAAAAAATTTATAATTAAATAAGTACATTCCAAATAATTTGAAATTTATGATACATATTCTGAAACATTTTCTATATAATATTATAACTATAATTATTATTGTGATAAATTTCATACTAGAAAGTAGTGAACAAAATTTTTTAGAACCAGTCGATAATTAACATATACATAATAGAGAAAATTGTAAATTCCAAGTTTTTAATATATTTATTATTTTATTTTATTAATATACAAAATTGTTTTATATTCTTCTTTGTTTCATTGAAAGTAAAGTACATTCCAAATAGAAAGAGATCTAAATTATATACATGCATCTATTTCGTTTTCAAGTACTGTGTTCATTCCGTTTTTGTTTCATACACGATCAACATAAAAAATGTATAATTTTTAAAAAGTAATTAATTCAAGTAGATATAGATTTATTATAAATTTTAAATATTCATTTTGTAGTGGCATATTATTCATTACATTACTAATACAACAACTTTCTTTTTTATTATTTTTTATCATAATATTCCTGCAATTTTTCTAATTATTAATAACAATATAGTAATAAAACAAGCATGATGAAGAATTAGATAAGAAATCATTAAAAGAAATCACGAAAGAAATAATTTTCTTTAACTCTAGAAATCAAATGTGAAGAAATGTAATCTCTCATTTCTTAGTCAAATATTTTGTGAAGACTGAGTTGCTTTTGGATAAAAATATTTGAAATTTGTCTAAAAATGTTGTTTTTACTCGATGTTGCAGTAATATCTTAAATGAAATGTTATTATATATAAAATATTATATTTAAGCGAACCATTTTTTACAGTACTTTTATATTACATTTTATTATGATATAATATATAAATATTACTTTAATCATATGTTAGTTAATTAACAGAATCTCATATGTATAATTTATTTGCAAAATACTTAATTATTTTATATTTCAAGCTATATTTTTCTATATTAATATGACATTAAATGCATTATTGTACATGATATATGGCCTATATTTCTGAAAATTTATTTAAAAATCACTTTAATTACATAATGAGTGGAATACGTTTATTGCTATGTCCATCTTTTTATTATAAAACATTTATTATAATTTTAATAAAATTCTACATTAAATTAATCAATATTGAAATAATGAGTCTAAATCTAGATATAAACACAGCAGTTATTATAATCTTAATTACATACAAAGATTTGTGCAATATCAATAGATGTTGCTATACCTAAAACAATCTGTATATGATTTGTTAGATTGGTAATTGTTTCATATATAATATCATGTATTTATAATACGTTTCTAAATTAATTGTTTGTACATATTAAATCTATTTGAATTTTTTTATTACTTAAAGTTTTATAAAAACATTAAATTTTATAATAACTAACAACTTGTATTTTGTTCAAGCTATGTTTATAATATTATTTACAATTACATAATTAACAAACAAAAGTACTTAAAAGACAGCAACATTATAATAAATAGATTTTAAGAAAAATTAACAAATTTTCATAAAAAAGTATAAAATGTTGTCATTATTGTACTTACCATGATAATGAGAATAAATAAATTATTAATGGTAACAGATTTTTAATGTTTTGTATATATTTTCATTAAACAATTTTTTCAGACAAAAACTTTATATATGAGAATTTGTAAGAATACTTTAAATAACTGATGTCATTACGTCGTAAATCTAATCTTTGTCCTCGTTAAATCTAACAGAACTCCTAGCTGAAATAATAACATCCTGATTCCTATCACACCATGTATGCAAGTATATCTTCAGTTAGTTCTTGTATCACTTGAAGAAACAACATAATATCTGTTTATTCATTTTATTTAGTGAATATGAATATGTGCGATAAATTAATTATTATTGTGTGATATTGTTAAACATATATATGTATAAATATTATTGTAAAAGTTGCATACTTTAATCAATTACAATGTTCGTAACTAGTATATTAATATTGAAAATATTATTATTGAACAGTAGTTTGGCAGAATGGATAGATATGCCTCAATTTTCTAGTGAAAAAAAGATATATAGGTATGTATAACATCATATTAAATAGCATCAATTTTACTTTATCAGATATTTTTACATTTCTTATTCATAGAACACCTACAATAAAACAAGATCATTTTTATAAATTTGCTCAAAAAAATGTGGAAAATCAGTTCCATTATACATATGAAGATATTACTTATAAGGATGCAAAAACAAAACAAACAGCAGTTAATGAAAGTGGAAAATACAATTTCCATAATATGGAAAATAATATCAAAAAAGAATCAACTGTTTTTGATCAAGAAAATGTGTTTGTATCTAATCCAAAAAAATACAATGATACAGCAGTTCCTTCAATGACCAAGGTAATTACACTATTATATTTGAAGCTTTCTGTATAATGTTTAATTTTGAGAAACAATTAGTAATCGAAAGTTTTATTTTATAGAAACGGGAAAGAAATAAGCAGTACCTAAATGAATCTTTTACTTTTAATGATGCAGGACTATTGAACTACCTTCCAGTAGATATACTTAGAAGTGTTCATTATACTTTAAAATCTCAACCAACATCAATTGATGGAAAAATTCAATTTTTAAGAACATTCGAAAATACATTAATGGTTGAAATAGGTAACAATAAATAACGATAACAATGACACAATAACTGAGATCAAAAAATTAATTGATGTATATGACATGTCAATGAGTAATTTTTAAAGTATTTTCCAAAAAAAGTATTTTTAATAATGTTTTCAGAATCCCAACTTGCAGGAAGTATAACGGTTGCTCGCAAAAGAAGGGGTACTGAACATTATGATCACAGTTATGATCATGAGCATGCAGCTGGATTTCCCTCCATAGAAGGTGCACTTATGGCTATTTCATTTCTCACGTTTGCTGTGTATCTGGTTAGATTAGTCATGGTAATTAGTTATTTGTAATATCTATTATGTTATATACATATAACTAATGATTCATATAATAATTTTTTTCAGCTTTTATTCAGAAATATGAATAATTCTGCATCAACTACTACAGCTACCTTACTTCTTGGCAGAAGAAAAAAATCGATAGACAAATTTGACGATGATGCGACAATTATTCTTAAAAATTTATATAACTTTTCTTCTAAATTTTAATATAAAAAGAAAGTTACATACTAATTAAACAAATATCTTTAGCATTAACTATATTAAAATCTTCATAATCAAATCTCTATGTAACGTAAGCTGCTTTAATACTCAACTTTGTTCTGTATACTCTGTTTTACAATTTAGCAGAAACAGGTGGTGGTAATATAGGCAGTAATACTGCATTAAGATATGAACCTAATGGTCGTTTTAATGAAAGATTTTGCAACTGTGCAAGAATTTGTGTTAGTTTGACTTTATCTACTTGGTATGCATTTCGTTTCTCATAAGGTACTAAAATATCTTGTATTATGAGATTAGATATTGTACTATTAATTAAGTCGATTGATAAAGAATAGGGATGTTGTCCCCATTGCCGCTCTTCAAGAAATGCTTTTTCTATTTCTTTCTGTGCTTCAGTCAAAACTGCTTGTATCGTTATACAATTTGATTTTGATTCATCCCACTGTAAATGAAAACAGATTTTCTTCGTATATATATTAAAAAGATAACAAATGTAAAATAGTACGCAAATATTATTGAATTTTACCTCAAATAGGACAAGACATGTAACATATATTGTATCTATAAATGGTAGTATTACATTATAAAGGAGAGAGCATACTTTGGTATCTTCTCTTTGTATATATGTATTGTTCTGAATACTTATATAATTTTGTTTTAATAGCGAATTCAATGTTTCCTCCCATTCAGATTTTATTATAGATTCATCTTCTATTAAAGGCATTACAAATTCCGTAGTCAGTAGCCTTCTTAATAATACGTATCGTTTAAATGCATTTCCTACAAATAATGCAATAACATACCAATTTTGTTTGGTTTTTATATGTAACATGCTGTATGTATAAAATAATATTACCAAGTTCACTTCCTTCTATTCCCATTGCAACAGTAATAATAGCTGGTTTTATTAGAAAAGATAAAGCTGGATTTAGATAAATTGAAATATTAATGACAGGCACAGCTATTCTCATAGTTCTTTCTAATAAGGTATGACTTTTAACACGAATATTACTTCCCAGTTTTGTTGTTCTGTGTCTCTCTTTGAGTCTCAAAATTTGTGATGCATCAAATATAAGTAATTCTTCATGGCACTTTAAACTATTTAATATTTCTTGCTCCACGTTGCTTACATTTTGATTATTTGTATCAAATGATCTGTACGAACTTTTTTCTATAATACTAATATCTACATACTATATTAAGTCCTATTAGTATTTTTTGAAACTTACCTTCCTATATATATTGTAGCATTGAATACTTGTAAAAGCTTTTTACACCATAGATAATCACTGATTAAATAATTTAATGTATATGGATTATCTGGATGTACTTGACTTCTTTCATTAAATAATAAAGTAATTAAATTAAAAGGCATGAGTATTGTATTTTTTTTATGTGAATCTATTATACAATAGGCTAAGTTTTTAACAACAGATATCGGTAATTTTGCATAAGGTGATAATACTTTTGCTTTGCGGTGTTCCATAGTTAAAAATTGGCATGCAGAAATAGGTTCACCAACATTAAAAACAACAGATCCATAAGCATATGATTTTTGTAAAATAAATAGAGATTGAAATAAACCAGCAGTAGATTCTTTTGGTTTTGGCACTCCCAAAAGCTCATATGCAAATAACAATTCTTCTAGTGGTCGTTCATAGTTAATACTAATAGGTATAAAATATATATCAGGTACACTGCCTTCTAATAAACTCTCCAAAATAGTTGACAAAAGACCTTGAAATGAAACCATCTTTATATTATGTTTTCATTAAATATTAATTATATCAAAAAGTCATATTGGAATTATTAATTTTAACACACCGAACTTTGGTACGATGCTTTTTAAACTTCTACTTCGAGTGCCTTCAATGAAAAATTCAATTGCTCTGTCACTATGCTTTACTAGGGACATTACATACGCATTAAATATTCTTTTATATAATAAATCATTAGAAAAACTGCGCCGCATATAAAAAGCTCCCGATTTTCTTAATAATTCTCCTATTATGTACATGTGATAAAAATCCATTCCACTTGCAATGTTTGGAAGGGCCATATCGTAGGAGAATAAAATATATGATAATAATACAAAATCTAAGTAACTTCTATGAGAAGGTGCATAAACATATTGTACTTGAGAAATTTGCATTTCTTTTTTCATCTTATATATTGATTTCTCATTAATATAAATGCTCATAAAAATTCTTTTAAGAACTTTTGTAATAATTAAACCTGAAATTGAAGCATTACTTATAATTCCAGAAAATAAAGATATTATAATTTAAAATAAAAGACTTTAATTTTACCCATGAAACGAACACTGGGCAAATGTGCTTTATTAGCCATTTCATTTATTATTTTATAAGCTTCTTGGTTAACTTTTTTGATATCTGTTTCGAGTATTGCAGCCAAAGAAATAATTGCTAGCTTAACTTTTTCATCATTTAAAACTGCCTGTATTATTTCATTTCTGGAATATTTAGATTCTAATGGAAGTTTGTGTGGTGATAATGGATCCATTGACCGAGAAACCCACAAAATATCATAATCTTTTCGTCTTGCAAGCAATAAATCCACAAATTCTGGATATTGTTCCATTTTGAACATGAAATATCTGCAACAAATTTATTCTTTTTTAAATTCGTTTACCACGTTAGGAATATTTTATCAGGAGGATGACCAGTATTTAATTCAATAATGAATAATTAATATGCATTGATTCTCAATTTAAGTGACATTTAATTATTTAAATTTTATTCGTACGTACATACACTATGTACTATCGATCGTATTATGATTTGTTCGATTAATTACACCTCTTCTTCAAACATTCTACTTCCTTCTCTTAAACTTTCATGATAAAATTCTGCATTTTTTAATTAATATTTTTATTTACAATTATGGTGTACTAAAAGCTATTATTCGAAATACAAGTTTAATTGTTATTTGTATTATTTCACCGGTCGTAACTGAACTAATAACTTTATTTTATATACTTTTTAAAAGGTCCTATTATTCCTTGTTGCTCAAAAAGATAACGTATTTTTTATTTTTTTTCTTTTAATAAGTAAAATAGTTCAAAATCAACATGACAAAAATGATTAAAACTTTTATATTTCTCATATTATTATTTTAAGTATTTTATACATTCAATAATTATATTATATTTTAACACTGCAAGTAAATATTATGAAATGTAACATTTTATATATTCTAAATTTAATATTTAAAAATTAATGTACATAATATAAGAGAGATAATATAAAATCGACAAGCCGAGGAAATCTATGTTCCACGTTAATTCGAAGTATTTCCACTTGGCGTTGCTTCCGCTCTCTTGGCATTTTTACTTTTACCGACTAGTAGTCTATGTATATTCTTGATTTTAAATGAGCTATTGCCTTTTTTGAAGTGTCCCTCGCGTGGTTTACGTGTTAATAAAGGTGATTCAGTGATTATGGGTGGTGAAGAAGGTTTAGGAGTGACTACGGGTCAACCAAATCTTTATAAACAAGATCTCTCGAAGCTTGTGAGTAATAAATATATAATTATATCTTCATAATCTAACAAGCTTTCATTATGTTATATATAACCTTAATTCATATATTGTTAGCATACTATAATAATCTCTTTTTCCGTTGCATTAAATAAAAATGTTCACTGACAAAAATGTTGAGAAATACAATATTAATTTTTAAAAACTACATATTATTTGAAAAATTTCTTTTATTATTGAAATATTTTGTTTTATCAATCGTTGATGACATCTAGAATTTATATACATCATATTATCACATAACAATTTATAAATATATTGTTTTTTGCTGAATTATATGCTTTTATATTTATATTAACAATGTCAACATATGATTTTGTTACTAATAAGAATTTATCATCAGTTTTTGTTTTGCATTTTCATAAAAATTAATGTTTGTAATATAAGTTTTATAGACTACAAAAACATAGTACGTTTACAATTTTGTAAAAGTACATTTTTATAAATTTATTTCATAGGAATAAAATGTAACATACATTTTTTTGTTCTAATTTGTTGCCTTCTTTATAAGTTCTTACATTGGCGATATTTTATTATCTTAATATCAAAATGTATAAAATTCTTGTTATTTAGGATGTCAGCAAATTAACTGCACTATCTCGCGAGGTTATTAGTAGACAAGCAACAATTAATATTGGTAAATATAATCTTCCTATGGCTATAAAGATACATATAAAACATACTGCACAAAAACAATTTTTTAGACATATATAAATTTGAAATCTTATGTGTAGGTACCATTGGTCATGTAGCACATGGAAAGTCTACAATTGTAAAAGCTATATCGGGAGTGCAGACTGTTCGTTTTAAAAATGAATTAGAAAGGAACATTACTATTAAACTTGGTAAGTAGATGCAAGTCTTATATAAAATTGACACATTGTTGTGAGATATGTATGTCCTCCACTAGCTAAGTTATTATAATATTTTTTACATAAAACCAACATTAATTCAGATCAATACTGAAACAGAATTGTTTTTAACAATATATTTCTTATTTATGTTTAAAAAATATTATATATTGCTTTTAATATAACAATGAAAAGTGTAATACATATGTACAAAGTAAAAGAAAATAATTTTTTTTATAAATATAAAAGACATTAATTTTAAGAAAATTAAAATATCATATACTATATTATTTATTTATTTATTATTACTTAGTCTGTGCCTTTCAGCTTTGGACAAGCTTTTGGTTTTACATCTCGTTTACCTATTTCGCTTCTTATATATCTACCTCCCTTCTTATCCACTCTATTATATTGCACTCCCTTAATTATTCTGTCTCTAAAACTGCAGCAACTTTTGGGCTTTTGCCTCCTTGCTGTGCTTCCTTATTGTCGTTCCTCCCCATCTTGTATTGCCCTTCTTTTCTCCATTATTGTTTTTAGTTCTGTTAGTCCTTCTCCAGTCTCATTTAGTATTTTTTCTGTGTCCTTTGGTCCTCCCATTATTTCACATTCTTCTATTACATGTCTCAGGTCTTCTTCTTTTCTTCTACATAGTCTGCATCTTTTTTCTCCCCCTTCTTTCCAGTATTCCCCTGCTTTGGTCTCGTTCCCACATGTGAATCTTGCCTTCTATACTTCCACTTCATCCACCCTTCTAAGTACTTTGGTAATTCTTCTTTGGCGATATTTCTGTAATGTATATTATATTTGGATTCCCTTATCCTTTTCTCCCTCTCTTCTGCTTCTCTCTTTCTTCTTTCTTCTATAATTTGGTCTACTGTCATCCTTCCTTGCTCTTCTCTTGCTTCCATCTGTGTCCCTTCATTTCTCACATCTTCTAGTCTCTTCTTTCTCCTTCTTGCTCTTTTCCCTTCTTGACCATTTCCCCAGTTTCTCTTTCTTTCCTTTATGCACTCCTTTACTAGTTCCTTTTTTGATTCTATGGCTTTCCCTTCATACCTTGCTGCTCTTCTTAATGCTTTTTCTTTGATTTCTGTTAGCTTGCATTCTTCTACCAATATATAATTTGGTGTTGTCATATCTAAACCTAAGATCAATTTCACATATCTTCTTTGTATTCTATCCAGTCTTTCTTCCATGTTCCAGCCCCATACCTCTGTTCCAAACAGCGCCACGCTCTCTACCAGTGCTCTAAACATCTTCATTCTCCTCTTGTAGTCCTGTTTGAAAATCCGTTCTCCCACGCTCCATGTTTTCTTCGTTGCTATTGTTGCTCTCTTTTTCCTGTCTTGTATGTGTTTCTCATGACTGCCGTTTTTCTGTAGTATGTACCCTAGGTATCTTAACTCATCCACTTTTTCTAATTCTCGCTCTCCCCATTTCCATTTTCTTTGTCTTCTCTTGTTCTTTCTTTTTCCAAAAACTACTATGTCTACTTGGTCTTTTCCGTGCTCAGTTCCAATTCGGTTTCCTTTAAAATTTTTTTGAATTTCTTTAGCATTTCCTTTAGCTCCTCTTCTCTATCCGCCATCAGCACAATATTGTCTGCATATGTCAATGACCATACCTTTCTTTCTCCTTCCACTATTCCCCCGGCTTGTCCTTTCCTTATCTCTTCTTCCAGTCCTGTCACATAGATTTTGAATAATGTCGGGCTCAACGGGCACCTTTGTTTGACTCCCCTCACTGTCCAAAATTCTTTTCTCACCACATTCTTTATTTCTGCGTACAGCTCTTTTATCCTTCAAATTAGTTTTTCACTAATCCCCATTTTTCTCATTTTCTCCTCCAATTTCTCTCTATTTAGCCTTGAATGCTGCTTTTAAGTCCGCAATGCAGGTATATAGTTTCCCTTTTTCTCTACTCAACTGTAAAATATTATACACATTACTAACTATATAATTGATTTTTAAATGATTAATACAAGAAAAAGATAGATTATTACTAATGCCAAAAATATTCAAAATTATCAATATTTACATTTCAATATATATATCGGAGATGTAGGGATAATGGGCCTTTCTTTTGGAATTTTGGGAAGATTCCCAATACTTTGGTCTAAACTGTTTGTTATAGCTGTTCATTATAGAATTATAATAGTGGGCTTGTGGTCGAGGTGACACAACTGGTCACCGAACGTAGCCACGGTCACGGGATGAACGTTTTACTTAACAGTAGAAGTACCAATATTGAGGGACACACGTTGTATTAACAAACAAGTTCCGAGGCAGGAGCAATGACGACTCTACGCGAGTCTGCCTAGTAACGGCGCTTGGAATTTTGTTGATAACCCCGATCGATATGCAATTGACAAATGTGATCGTGTCAGTCTTTTATTCTTATGATCACCTTGGAGAGTTTACACACAACGTCAGTCTGTCAGTCTGAAAGATACCGTATGTCACAGCTAACGTCATTTTGAGTATCAACACATATCCAATTGTATAAAGAGTTATCCCATTGACCGTGGATTCGTTTGAACCTAAGAACATTATCTTTACTTTAAGAGTGTCTTATAATCACGTTTAATTGTTAAACCCTGTTAAATCAACTCTTGTACATATCACTGTAAATATAAACCTCTTTGAACTATTACAATGACTTGTCCTAATGAAGATACGCAACGTACCCCAAGAACCAGTGCCAACCCGACAAACCCAACATATATAATAAAAACTGTGTAAAGTCAAAACATAGATTTAATACAGTGACTCCCAAAAATATTTGGATGATTACTATGATAATATTACAATATGACTAACTTCATGGCTTGATATTTCAGTTATTTATAAGGCAATCGCCCTGGTTAGTTTTTTAATAACAGATCATTTATTATTATTAATAAGAATTATTTTTATCATTTATTTAATATAATTCACTATCACAAAATAATTTTAATACCTCATGATGAGAAACCATTTTATTTTAGAACACGTTTTAATCTGTTTGACATATTATTTACACTTTTTTTTAAATATTCTACAGTTACATATGACCATTCATTTTCGAGTCATTGTTCTAATTCGACTATTGAAAAAATTGTAGTTTTCCAAATTATTCTATGTAATTCACCTTATGAATGTACTATATATGCATGCTTTGTCATTGTCCTGATAAAACTTAATTCTATTATGAATTCCTATTTTTTTTTTTTTTTTTTTTTTTTTTTTTTTTTTTTTTTTTTTTTTTTTTTTTTTTTTTTTTTTTTTTTGACATTTTGAACTAAATTGTTTTTACATATGCTTAAGTAAAGATTTTTATCCATAATGTTGTCATCAAGTTTTCAACTTCGTATGATGAAATACAGCCCTGGACCATTACACTAGCTTCCCTATGTTTCACTGTACCTCTTGTACTTTTAAAGTAGAATTTTTTAATCAGTTTTTGCCATACCAAAGTTCTTCCATCAGAATTATAAAGGTTGAATTTGCTTTTGTTAATAAATACTACATCTTTCCACCATGAATCATTCTTAGAAATTAGCTCTTTTATAAAATTGACTTGTTTCTCCCTATTCTCATTCATAAAAAATTGTTTTCTGACTACTGTTCCATTGTTTCCAGCTTGTCTGATAATTCTTTGAACTGTTCCAATCGAAACGTTTTTGTAGCTTGCTTCTAATACCTCACTAACTATTTTTGGGGCATTTATTTGCGGATTTTCTTTCCCTTTTGAATAATTCTGTTTTTCTCCTTTGTACTTAAGAGACTTAGTCTTCCAGTTTGTGGAATATATTCAATGTGATCCTCGAAATAAAATCGTTGAATGATATCTGCAACAATATTTTTGCTTATATGGAGCATAGCATCAGTTTCACGATAGGTTCTTCCCTTTTTCTGGTGGAAAATTATAAATTGCAGCATGTTGAATGCCGTATTATTTCTTTTGCGACTCATTTTGGACGAGGTCATTTTTACTATTGAGAAATAGAGATTTTTCTGCTTTCTTGGAATATCGGGTTGCCAGAAGGAGATAAACAGATAAATATAAAATATGTCCGAATATTTTTGTGAACTGAAAGTACGGCGTTATTTTCTTCGGCAACTTTTACTATGCAATGTATGTGAATTTACCAAATAAATTATATGTTTTCATATTATTAAAAAAATAACCAGGGCGATTGCTTTATAAACAACATAGAACCATAAAATTAGTCATTCTGTAGTGTGTAGTGTACGAATGTTTTTGAGAGTCACTGTATATTATATACATTACTTACTTTAACAATTAGAATAGATAAATTATTAATAAAGGCATATCAATTACAGTTTGTATGAGTGATAGGTTTGAGTTTTTTTTTTTTGAGGGAAAAAATAAAGTTTAAACAAAATTGTTAACTAGAAAAGTATTAATATATTTATACTTAATAATTTTGTAAAAGAACGAATTCTATCTAAAATTATTTTAGGCGTTATTTCCGCTATATTTAAAGAAAATATTTATATTTAGAAAGAATTACTTCTTGTTCTTCATTGTATTATATTCTTTATCATTGTATTATATTCTTTATCATTTCCTACATAGATGGCGCTAATCGTCAAAAACTGTCGCCATTTCATTAAATGTACTTCCGAGTAGCTGAATCAAAAATGTTTTACAACTGACATATTTGAACATTTAATTCTATTTCTAGTATTATGTAATTATTTAAAATATTATATATTATAATTTGTTTAATTATACGTAATAATAGTAATACTATTTCTTTTATTTCTTCCAAGTTATGTCATTTTTCGTATTTATATTTTATTTAAATTGCTTAGTAAACATATTAAATAAAATATAATTAATTTATTCTCGTAATGATTTTAAAGTGCACAATTATCTACATATATTAGCATATAAATGAATTATTTTATTAATAAAGTAAGGTTAAATTTAAGTACAAATACAAAGGATAATAGAACATACTAAAATATTGATATAGCAACATAAATATAATATTCAGTTTGCAATAAAAATTTCACATATAATTTAATACACAAGTAAGTTTTTAATGCACTCTTCATGCATGATTATTTTTAATTGTAATAAATTAAATGTGTGCACTAGTTAGTATATTTCATGCATTAAAAAATAAATGATCATATACAATTGAAAGATTTAAATAATTATCGATTAAAGCATACCTTAATAAATTGACTTAAAGTGCCAAAAATTTGTTGATAAAACCAAATTATTTCTGTGATTCAATTTGATATAATAGACAATGTGTGAGTGTGAACATATCTTTGTAATATAATGTATAACTTTAAGGTAAGTATAATTACATTTATTAATTAAATTTTTTATATATATCAAATTTTTTATATAAATTTTTAAATTTATACATATATAATTATTATAATATACAATGTACAAATTTATTTATAATGTAAAGAAATATAATAAAGAGCTAATAATTTCTGTTATATGAAGTTAGTGTTTTATTTATGAAAATCTTAGAAATTGGCTTAAGGTGTTTTAAAACATATTATTATTGTTTTATAATAATTATACCTTACAGTGTAATTGTAAATATAAATACAAAATTAATATTAAGGTGTGCTTTAGTCATTAAGTATATATATTATCTCAGAAAATCAGCTGATTTACCATATTCATATTATAAGATTTAAACATGAATCTTCCAAATAATTTAATGGAAACTTGAAGTAATAATTTATAACATTCAAAAATGCTACTATATAATGTGTACATTCTTTTGCATAAACATTGTATAAGTTATATTAATTTTCTTATAATGGCACCAAACATTTTCCTCAATAAATGACAGAGAAGAGCGAAGAGGATTCAAGGGATTCTTGATGTTCAAGGTGATAACGTTAATACTAAGAGAAAGGGGAGAAACAATTATACAAGTTAAACACAAAATATGGGAAAGTGTGACTGGAGAGAATGACATCCTTTAAATGTTTGGCATTACAGACGCTCATGCAGAGGGCAATACCAGAGGGGAACAAGAAGAAAATCTTGGTTACGCAAGCGAAATGTCTTCTACACCAGAAAAAAGGCCAGCTTCTCCAGGATTAGTTCAACCATTGGCCAAACATCGAAAGCTTGATCAAAGATTTGTTTCTTCTGAAAAAAATAATTACAATGATAACTCTTACCATGATGATAAATCAAAGAGCAACAACTTAAACAGTAATAATGTTCATTTTAAAAAAAACCAAGAAGAGAAACAAGTAATCAACGATAGAAGAGATCTGAATTTTTCTGATAATCAAGAAATTAGTACAGAAAATATAAGACTAAGCAAATTAAATGCCAATACCAATATTGAAATGTATCAAATAGACTACAAAAAAAATTTACAAAATATTAGACTGAAGGAGCTCAGAGTTATATTGGAAGATGTAAGATATATGGATATAAAACATGAAAATAAGAAGAGAATGAAAAAGTTACTAATGGAGACTACCCTTTGGGAAGTAGAAAAGATTCTTGCAAAGAAAGAATTAAAAGGTGTGCCAACTTATTTAATCAAATGGAAGAATTGGAATTCACAGTATAACACATGGGAACCGGCGTCGAATTTAGTAAACTGCCCAGATGTTCTAGAAGAGTTTGAAAAGAGTAGATTACAATTGATCGATCGTTTCAAGAAGAAAACAAATTTTTATCCGAACGATAGGGATATTGGAGAATTTTTAAATTATCTTAAGTGTAGAGGAGAGATGATAACATCAATTTCGGTAGAACCAAATACAGTATATATTAATATAACCAAATATTTACATCTAAAGTATGTCAAAAATAGTAAATTGGAGAAAGTTATAAAACATGATATTCTCCGTATGTTAGTCATTGATTTAAGGAAAAAACAGTTAGAATCTTTAGAAGAGTGGGAAAATGAAATGAATACTATCACTAAAGGTAAACCATTAATACGGGTGGAGAATGTAATAGACTTGGAAACAGCACCTCGAGACTTCTATTATATAGAAGATTATCTACCTGGTAATGGAGTCATAATACCTGATGATCCACCTATTGGTTGCGAATGCAAGTCTTGTAATTCTAAGACAAACTGTTGCTTTGCCCAGGATAACGGACTATGTCCGTACACCCCGTCATGTAAGATTCGAGTTCCACCTGGAACACCGATATACGAATGTAACAAACGATGCAACTGCGACATGAACTGCTTCAATCGAGTAGTGCAACGTGGCAGCAAGATGAAGTTTTGCATTTTTAGAACTGCCAATGGACGGGGTTGGGGTGTAAAAACATTACAAGCGATTAAAAAAGGTTGTTTTGTCACACAATATGTGGGCGAAGTCATAACAAATGAGGAGGCCGAAAAGCGTGGCAAAGAATACGATGCCGCTGGTAGAACATACTTATTTGATCTTGACTATAATGAGTCTGAAGAAGAATGTCCATATACTGTAGATGCTGCCGTATATGGCAACGTTTCGCATTTCATCAATCATTCTTGCAATCCAAATCTCGCTGTCTATGGTGTTTGGATCAATTGTCTTGATCCGAATCTTCCTAAGCTTGCATTGTTTGCATTGAGAGATATTAAACAAAACGAAGAAATTACCTTCGATTACATGTGTCAATCATCAAAGAATAGTGAAAATTCTATAAAGCAAAATATGTCGATGAAAGAGAATTTAAATATATATATGAACACGGAATTTCAAGAGGAGTTAGAACTACGTCCAGAGACACCAGAATCAGACTTGTCGAACATTAGAACCTTATGCAAATGTGGCGCTCAAAGTTGTAGACGATACTTGTTTTGAATAACTGTTCACAAATTTATTATACTAACAGCATTATAAACATGTAGTTTTTATCAGTTTGATAATCGTGCGAGCAACTAAATAGATTAAATACTATGTTACTAGAATCGAATTGAATTTCAGCTATTTCTCTATTCATTTAATTATTAAACAATAGATTATATACTTACTTACAAAATAGTTAAAATACTTAGGAAACGTTTGATAAAGTTTTTACAATTTTATATATATTTGTTAGAAATAATTATAGTTGAATTGTATTACATGTTATAGTTAATATCTTTCTCTTTACTGTCACAAATTATTCAAAATGACAAAACGGGAGTGACAAATTTTACTGTTTTCGATTATTTATATGAATGTTATCATAAACTTAATATCACAATATGTAATGCATTATATCACATAATATAAAATGTTTATGATTAAATGCTCGTAATTTTAATATAAATAATCATTAGAAACCTCTATATATAATAATATTCACATAAAAAGAATCGTTTCATGTTAAGAATGTTATGTAGTATAGTTTAAAAATAAGAAGTTATTTTTGGTAAACAAATGAAATATTACCAGTAAAAGTAACTTGAAGTGGTATAATAATAAAATAAATTACTTTAGACACATAGACACTTAGTCATAGGATTGCAAATCATGAATATCAAAAACTTAACATTTATTTTTCATGTATGATCTATTGTATGTGTATAGAATACGTACAATATATTTTCATTTGATGTTTCTATGAAACTATAATATTATATTAAAATCATTTTGCTAAAAGTGCACCATTTAAGTTGAAATTATAAAAAATATTTGTAGTAAAAATAAACTTTCAATGTGTAAATTATTGTAATACAATTTCATGTATGTCAAATTCTTACAATAATTTTAAATTCTAATTAATAGTAACATAATAACATTCCCACGTATACAAACATTGATTGTTAAATATATTAACAATTAAAATAATTTATATAACTCAAAAAAATGAAATAAAGAATTAAATAAAAACTTATATTTCGTTATAAAAAAATAATTTTATTGAATTTTGAAATTATTATAAGACTATTGGCTTTTGTTTAATTGTCGTATTAATATTTTGAATTCATATAAAATAAATATTCTCGCAACAATTTTAAAATTATTTAAAAGTATGTATAAAAAAATGTTTCGTTGAATGTAAACAAATAAATTCATATTATTATATTAGTAATTTATCTATTTTTATATCCTATAATTAATTTTGATTTTACCTATTCATTAATCAGGACAAAATTTATAGGAATATAGAATTAGAGCAAATCTATTTAAATAAAATAATATCACGAATATTTTTAATTGGCTCATTTCAGGATACGCGAATGCAAAGATTTATAAGTGTGATAATGAAAAATGTCCAAGACCAGGATGTTACATATCCGGAGGTTCGAGCAAAGACGATTCATTTCCTTGTTTACGTCCAGTTTGTTCTGGACGATTTCAACTTGTACGTCATGTATCCTTCGTTGACTGTCCAGGACACGATATCCTTATGGCAACTATGCTGAACGGTGCTGCTGTCATGGATGCAGCTTTGCTCTTAATTGGTACATAGTCAAATTCTTTTATATTATTGTATCTGGAATGATAGTTATTTGAAATATTGAAATTAATAAATATTTATTTTGTAGCCGGTAATGAGTCGTGTCCCCAGCCTCAAACATCAGAACATTTGGCTGCCATTGAAATTATGAAATTGAAACATATTGTAATTCTGCAAAATAAGATAGATTTAGTAAAGGAAGCACAAGCAAAGGAACAATATGAGCAAATTTTGAAATTCGTACAGGGTATTTTAATCTTGATAATAATTCTATAATGAATTTACACGAATTGTTATTGATATGCATATATAATATTAAAAACATGATGTTTTCTCTAAATTAGGTACAGTAGCTGAAGGAGCGCCCGTAATACCAATTTCTGCACAACTCAAGTATAATATTGAAGTCTTGTGCGAATATATTACGAAAAAAATTCCAGTACCTTTAAGAGATTTCACTTCGGAACCGAGATTAATTGTAATTCGGTCGTTTGACGTAAATAAACCTGGTTGTGAAGTAGATGATCTGAAAGGCGGCGTTGCTGGTGGAAGTATTTTAAGAGGAGTATTAAAAGTACGCTAAAAATACACTTTTGTTATTATGCTTACGTGAATGTAATTTTACGTATTTATTGTTTCCCAGGTGGGTATGGAAATTGAAGTTCGTCCTGGACTGGTTTCTAAAGACAGTGAAGGAAAACTGACCTGTCGACCCATATTTTCGCGGATAGTATCATTATTTGCTGAGCAGAATGAACTTCAATTTGCTGTTCCAGGTGGTCTCATAGGTAAGTAAGAGCAAATACCATAAAAGAAAAAAAACAAATTGGACAAAATATAAATCATAAAAGAAATTTGGTAATATTTGAAAAATAAATTTTAAGGTGTTGGAACAAAAATCGAACCAACATTATGCCGTGCTGATCGTTTAGTGGGGCAAATTTTAGGAGCTGTAGGAGCTCTACCTAAAATATTTATCGAACTCGAAATATCATATTATCTTCTTAAGCGATTGTTAGGTGTGAGAACTGAGGGTGATAAGAAAGGTGCAAGGGTAAATATATTTTGTGGAGATGTTATAATCAGATTTTTTTTAGTATATTTCTATTGTAATTATAAAGTATTTTTTTATAATAGGTACCAAAATTATCGAGAAATGAGGTGCTATTAGTAAATATTGGGTCATTAAGCACTGGAGGTCGTGTATTAGCCACTCGTGCTGATTTAGCTAAAATCAGCTTAACAAATCCTGTATGTACAGAAATTGACGAAAAAATTGCGTTGTCGCGTCGTGTTGAAAAACATTGGCGTTTGATTGGTTGGGGTCAAATTTGTGGCGGACAAACAATAGAACCAGTTATAGACCGAAAATAATTCCACGAATATCACGAGATAACAAAAATTTAATATAAAAAACAAATTGAAAATAATTTCTACAACATAGTGTTGTTCGAAATGTTTATAATAAAGTACGAAGTACATATAATTTGTGTATTATTTAATGCATTTTGCTTACTATTCTTATCCTGAACATAAGTAATATATAAAATCGATAGAAATGTTTTATAAAGCTTTTATAAAGCTTAAATAAATGTTTTATAAAGTTTTTATAAAGCATTTTCTTTATCACAAATAAAAATTTATCTTTCAACAAATTTTTGGATGACATAAATAGATACTTGATAGTTAATTGAGTTTTTTTGTGTTCAACTATTCTTTATTGTACATAAAAATAAATAGAAAAGAATTAAATATTGCGTATGAAATATTTTATTTGAATTATGTTAGATTAGGTATAGATATAAATCCTGGTTGAATATATGAAATTGACATTGAAACACAGGCTAATAGTATTGGTGAAGTGCCTGCATCTTGCATTAAACGGTGCAATTCAATTGGTTGTATAAATGAATCATCTTGTCTGAAATAAAAAAAAAACATTATTGTATAAGTTCTACAAAATAAATATAACTAATAAAAATAAATTACTTTATCACAACTACTCTGTAGAATGGAAGACCAGGATCTGCTTTTCTATAGTTTTGTGTATTGGAATAAACATTGTATGATATTTTGTACTTATTCTTTTTTCTTCTTACAATTTTCTCGGATGCAGACTTAATTATTTTAAGTTTACTGAAGACTTCTTCAAGACTATTTGCATTCTTTGATCCAACAAGAGGAGTGCGTAATTGTCCAACTACTTGTACTTCATTACAATCTTCAATTCCCGTATCTTCATCATCGATAGTGATCGTTTTTACTTCGCGCCATTTAGTCTTTAATTCCGACCATGATGACGCTCCTGGCAGTATTTTAAATGAACATTGATAAACTTCATCGTTATGATTTGATGTCATATTTGTGTTTTTATGATAATTTCGTGGCCAATATCTCTGACGAGGTTCTGTAAGTAATACACTTCCAGCTACGCTACAATGTATTGATGTATTTTCCACGATTCTTTGATGACATAATTTTCTTAATGGAAAGAAATTTTGATGAAAATTATGATAAAACTGGTTTCGAGTAAAAGAATGCCTAGTCACATTGTTACTTATATTTGGCATTGTCAAATTGTTCATTGGCAAAGATGTGAATCTGTTTTGATGAACAGTAGCACTATGATTATCAAGAGCAACAAATACATTTTGAAATGTAGTATTTCTATGATGCCAATATAGATTTTGGCTGTATGTATAAGGTGGTTTATTACTATATACATAGTTGGGATTAAAGTTCCCATGTTGTCTATGTTGCATGGAAAAATAATCTTGCATGAAAACATTGTGCGCATTTGTTGCTAAATTTTGATTAAATGGAGCAATGTTTGTATTTTTTCTAACGTTATTGTTACTTATAGAGATATTATTGCATTGATACATATTTTGACTTTCATTACTTTTTGCATGTTCTAGATTTTGACTAGATCGCAATCTTTTATCTGTTTGCTGTAATTTTTTTAATTTTGCACTTTCATAATGATAGATCGTTTTAACAGGTTTTATACTATGTGGTATGTATGCTCTTGAAACTTTTATTGTAATTGTGGATTGAAATGCAATGTTTGGAATTGAATCTAATAAATCTATTCGTGTTACTGGTTTTGGTATCTCTTGAATTTCATCATCAGAAAGTTCTATCACCTAATTGAAGGGAGAATATAAAAGAGGGAGAAACATTAATATTTTAACACTGTGAATATAACTATTATAAATATCATTATACAATACCTCATGTTTTGATTTCTTTAATTGTGAATTCTTTCTAGGTGGCGAAGATAATGTAGGTTTTCTTGAATTGCACTCAGAATTTTTATAATTAGAATCTAAAATATCAGTAGCTGATAATAGTTTATCTGTTCTTCTAGGTACTAATTTAACGTTGCGTTGTATGCGAGATGCTCGCCAATTTGCTGGTATATTACTTCCTTTGGTACAATCATTCATATTATCTTTGACAACTTTAATACTTCCTAATAAAGTCTCATCTGATATAATTTGCACCTTAGAATTCCGTCTTTTTTTATTTTCATCTATATTTACAGTTTGCAAAGTAATATCCGATCTTTTCCCGTTTTTCATATCCTTTTCGCATTCAACATTTGTAGATTGAGCTTCGATATTTTCTACTGCACAAAGAAGATCATTTATGATTTCAAAGACATTATTTGATATATCTTCATCTTCTGCTAGATCTTGAAAAATCCCTGTAGGAAAATTATTAATATTTGCATCAGTTCTTTTTGGACAACTAGCAGATTTTCCATTCTGTACATCTATATAATCTTTATCTTGCTGTTGAGTATCAGTTCTCCAAAGGCCATTTTCTGGCTCAACAATAACTTTACGTTTTATATTAGAATTTTTATCACTTTTTGTCTTTCTTTCTGAATCATAAACAAAACGTTGTATGCGATAACCATATCGTACTAACTGGCTATAAACTCTATATTCCTCTAATGAGCATTCAACATTATCAATTAGAAGTTCATAAGCTTGTTGGATGGACAATGCTACATCATTCCATGTAAGTTCTAAACAATTCTAAAACAGAAAATGTTTTATATTTTCTCTACCATATCAGGAAATAATTTCTGTAAATACATTAGTATTGTATTATAACATACAGCTTCTAGAAGAAACAATGCTTCTTCTGGTATTAAATACAAGGTGCCACTTTTCTCCAAACCAAAACTACTCCAATCTTGACCAGAGTATTTTGTTACTTTAGCTCTTTTCTGTTCAGGCAACCATTCTGCACTAGCTAACTGTGAAATACGATCTACTCTTTCTATAGCTATTAAATTTTTTCTAGTTATAATACCTTTTTCAATTTGCATATTTTGGAGCCAGGAATCATTTGGTTCAAATTGTTTCATTCCAGTTTTTGGAAGAGTTTTAACTGACTTCTCGTATTCATTCCATGCATTAAACTTCAAACCTTTATTTTCTATCAGTTCTTCTGCCCTGAAAAATATTAATGTTTTAAATATATGATATTAATTTCACACGAAAGAAATAAATAAGAGACATTGAAATATTTGTTATAAGATACTCACGTTAACATATTAACAGGTATCTCTGTTATTTCATTTGCCATGATTTTCTGCAACTTCAAAACAATACTTATATTCAATCAGTCAGTCATATTCTTGGTAAAATTCATTATAATTTATTGCCCGTACATAGAATTATCAAATCTTCAAGTTATCCATGGAACTTCAAAATGGGAAGCTCCGTAAGCAATTCATTATTTAATATTTAAATTTAGAGACATATATATATAAATACTGTTACATATCAATTGTTATTATTCATTCTATTCATGTTTTTGAGTTAAAGCTTAGAAAGCGCATAACAAAACTTAAAATATGCCGGTAAGTTACATTTAATAAAATAAATAAACCATTGGCATATAATGCATTAAGTGCATTTACGTAGTAACGAATAACAAGAGATATATATATCTATATATATATATATATACAGACTACGTAAATGCACAATATATGTATATATGTATATATTGCTAGAATAGTTTTCTGGTCAAATTTCATTCTGTGACGATTAAACGAATAAACGATTTATGTAAGGTTACAAAAAATAGGTATTTATATAGGTACTTACGTGTCACACATATGTAACTCAAAGTAGAAAGCAGTCTTTCCTATTGAGGAAGATATTACATTATCTCGTTACTATTGTAAAATTATTTCAGTTTCAATTGTATTACGTTTCATTTTCCAATGTACTTATTTTCACTTTTTCTTAAATACGAAATTAGATTTGAATTACATAGCTGTATAGTTACATCGATTACGCTGTTAAGCATAGTTATCTTTACTTTTAATCCTTTCTTA
This sequence comes from Bombus huntii, assembly GCF_024542735.1. Classification (NCBI taxonomy): domain Eukaryota; kingdom Metazoa; phylum Arthropoda; class Insecta; order Hymenoptera; family Apidae; genus Bombus; species Bombus huntii. The sequence continues at coordinate 1,993,636 of NC_066255.1, read as the reverse complement.
CTATTGGATAACAGTAAATGAATCAACGGAACTGTCCAATTAACGTAGAGTACCTGGTAGTTCCATTTCGAGATAAAAATCTCCACTACATTTTGTTGTAATATATCAATTAATTTAAATTCATATATTTATTATAATTGACGCGTGTGATAAAAGAAAAATATCGATACTCTAAAGCAATGCATAGTATATTCTTTTGGAATTTCATAAATCAGATTTTTGCGGATCATCGATGGTAAGTCTAATGTTAATTCACACGGTGTGCCCACTCATTGTTAATGTGATAATGTGAAAGTAAATAATGTGTGAATATGTATATAGTAACGCGCTTATGTTAGTTATCAAGCTGAGACAAGATACTTTGACACGTACAAATGATTGTAATTCGTTGCACGAACTTTTTGGGCGTTACAAAACAGTGCCTTATCGTGCGACATATGAAGTATTGATATCTTAAATTATGATCTTGTTATCATATTATTTATTCGAAATTTATTGGCATGTATCTGTCAACTGTCAATTATAAAACGCGTTCAGATATTCTCTTCTTTATTCCGTTTTAATGTTGTAAGTGAAACAAATTTGTAATCATAAAGTGCGCCGATTAACGTTTATTTTGTGTAAAAATGTTGTCAATGCAATCGAGATAGATATAAAATACATAGTTTATAAAACGTCAGAATACTTGGTAACATGTTCATATTAAATTTGAAAATTGTTAGATCCTTCGTATGATTATTTTTTATTGTTATTTGTTATTTTTAGAACTAAAATTTATATTGATATTAGTAAAAATATTTAAACGATGTCCAATATAATAAACAAAACTTTTTTGATCAAAATATTATTTTTCCAAGGAAGTAGTACAGTATATATATATATATATATATATATATATATATATATATATATATTATAAAAATTTTATATTTTATTCTAGACAATTAGAAAAATGCTATGGCGTCCTCAGGATCATATAATGGGGATGCAGAGACAGAGAGTGATAAGTTTGAAGGTTCTAAAATTGATCGACATGGTTTCCTTCAAGATTCCAATTGTAGCTCTGACAGGTAATATAATAATTATATATTAATGTAACAGTTATGATGGTAAAATATGCATTTTTATACTAATATTTATGTGTAAAATACTAGCCTTGTTAAACAAGGATTACCACCAGAGGTAATGCTTAGAAGGGAACGAAAATGGATACAGATGTTGAACAATTGGAGTTATTTCATGAATACAAATTACCGTAAAGTTAGAGAAAGATGTAGAAAGGGTATTCCACCTTCAGTAAGACTTCGTGCATGGCTAAATCTTTGCGGAGGTCAATTGCTAATGGATACAAACCCAAATTTATTTGAAGAGTTGGTGGAGCGATCTGGTGATCCAAAGTATATAGATGATATCAAAAAAGATCTTCATCGTCAATTTCCACATCATATAATGTTTATTGGAGAAGCTCCTGGACAGGAGGAACTGTTCAAAGTATTGAAAGCTTATTCTATTTTAAATAGTAAAGTTGGTTATTGTCAAGCTCAAGCACCTATTGCTGCATTTTTACTGATGCATATGCCAGCAGTACAAGCATTTTGGTGCCTTGTTGCAATATGTGACAAGTATTTAATTGGATATTATAGTCAAGGAATGGAAACATTATTACGCGATGGAGATATTTTATTTGCTCTTTTGAAAAGAGTGTCTCCCATTGCTTACAAACATTTGGTTAGTATTAATTAATTAAAATCCGCATGTAAATGAGAATTAATTATCGCCATTAATTTCTCAGAAAAAACAAAAGATGGAACCAATCTTATATATGACCGAATGGTTCTTATGTGTTTATACGCGAACACTGCCATGGGAAAGTATTCTACGAGTGTGGGATATGTTCCTTTGTGAAGGTGTTAAAATTATTTTTAAAGTTGGACTAGTTTTGTTAAAAGGCAGCTTAGGACGCACATCTCTTACTAAGCGCTGTCCGACAGTTTATGAAACGCTTCAAGTATTAAGAAATCCTCCTCAGGATATTATGGAAGAAGAAGCTTTAGTTTATCAGGTAGGATACTTGATTTTCGTGTCTCGTTTCTTGCAAACAAGTACATTTTGTTAAATAAATGCAATATCGCAGATTCGAAAATTAAATCTAACCGAAGAAGATTTCGAATACGAACATCAACGTCAAGTATTAAAACGGAAAGCTGCAGAGCAGGCATCTCTTTCCACTGCCAATCGGACAGACTGATTACAAAAGAATAGATAGCATGTAAAGTGAATAATGAGCTTACAGGTATTATTCCAAAGTGTGCCTTCCTTTATATACGTCATATTGTACAGGTCGTAAAATATAAGCAAGTATAGTTTTACAAGACATAGAAGTACATATAGAAAAGTTTGAAAAGTACCTAACTTCTTTATTATAAATTTAGATAGTTCTTGAATGTAATCACAGATACATATACATTCCCCAAATAGATCACAGAAAATAATTTATCCCTATTTTCTCTACCATAACTAAGATTATAAAAATACACAATGCACAATACTTGTAGATGTTTCTAGTATCGTTTAATGTTGTATTATTTGGAGCATATCTCTAGTTGTACAATTTCATACAATTTTATTAATACATATTTATGTACAAAAAAGGAATTGTAAAACATTACATTTTTTAAGGAACAAAATTTAGAAATACTATATACTGTTATCAAATAAGAATTGTTTTGTTTAGCTCACTGTTGTTTTTGTTAAAATTTATCTAACTATAGTGACAAATGATGTAATTAAATAGATGTTATGAATATATTTTGACAAATTATCTAATTTTATTTCGGCCTTACATCAGCCTTATACATTTTAATCCAAGTTATAATCTATAAAATCGCTTACATTTCTTTTCCCTATGTTAATTATTCACCTAGGTATATACATTATTTATCTCGTTATATTATAAACTACCTGATAGTATTTACATGATGATCTCTAAATTTCTCCAACAAATTATAACGTTCAATAGCGTTCGTAACTATATTCGTTAGATAAAAGAAATCATCTTGAATACTTCGCGCTGGAAATATATCGAGTTGAGTAATCTTTGGCAAGAATAAAACACTCATCATGAATACAATTGCCATAGTGACAAAAGTACTTATGGCTACAAAAATAGGATTTGATAACTGCGTTTGAGTAGTTTGTGCAGCTTCCGTCTTGTCATATGCATGGGCAGGCTACAAAGAATGACAGGAACGTAATAATGAGAAGATTAAACTAATAATTTTCATTTCTTTTTTTTCTAAATTAGACGAATTTTCTTCAATTTCAAATTAGAATATGTACTTACAATCGTTTTATAACCGCGATCTTTTTTAAATTCTGACATAAAAGTTTTTAGTGGAAAGAAGTAATATTGATAGAGAGGCTGCTTAATCGGAAATTCCACGTGAGTTTGTGTAATCTGAGGTACCTCGCCGGAAGAGAGTGCATTGGTTAATGAAGACAAACTGATCGTCGATCCCTTTTCTAATGCGCTTTTATACATGGCCGCCAATTCTGCCCTGGTAAATCCAAGTACTTCTGGATTTTTTACTTTGGTAACGATCGGAATGTGAGGCTGAAAAATTAAAGGTAATTTCTTAATAGCTCTTTTTGGAACTCTTTAGATATATAACAAATTATATGAAACAAAAATAATAAAATATTTATTTAAAATGTATGAATAAAAATGTCATTTATTTACCTCGTGATATTGTGAAAAACTTAAATCAGTTGGATGTAAATCAACCTTTTCATTAAGTATAGTATTATGATGTTGGAAGCTGTGGTTTTGGTATTTTTGTGTATTTCGTTGCGTATTCATATTAATCTTTTGAACCTGATAATTTTGTCGATCTTTGTTCATATAGATTACATTTTTATAGCCGTTATTTGACAACATCCTATCATAAATGTTAGTAGGGGAGGGAACATTGAATTCTTGAAGTTGGAACATCACCTTTTGAAGATATTCTCCGCTCGATTCACCGTTCATTCTGACGTTCCTAACAGAGTTTAAAACTACTAAAACAAGATAAATTAATTTCATCCTTTTCGATGTATTCATTTCACGTATAAATATATAACTTTTTTTTATTCTATATGAAACATATCTGTTGATTAACTATAGAAGTGTTTTTCTTTGTTAATCATTTTTCCATATTTTTATAGCGGGATGTTTTCAATTATCCATAAGATTTAATTAAAACGAAATAACATACATTTTTACCGGTATCACATTGGTTCTATAATAATTAACGATCTTCACGTTATTGCTGTAATATTAATTTTCTGCTTAGCGAGCTATGTCGCGTATCGTTGTACCTTATTATCGTAACTTCACTAGCAATTAATCGCCAGAGATTCGTTACTCTCTTGTGTTCATTGAATTTCCGATTACACAATGATTTTTCCTTTTTTAGGTTCACGCTCGTAATGGAAATACCATGTTACGGATGTGCGTAACAAACACTCGCGGTCAGTATGTTCGCAATTGTACTAGCAGGGATGGACTGCACGAATATCCTCGGCCAACTCGTTCCCCACCAGGTATTCGAGGAATTCATGGTTGTACGTATCAGAACATCCATTAAGAGATGCACAAACTTGCTGTATGTTAAATGCATGTTTAAAGTTAACATTTTTTTTTAGTGGGTTTCTGGTTATTGGGTTATGATCAGTTCTGCGATTACTGACGTAGTTTTAAGCAATGATTATATTTATAATCTTATTTCTAAGAAATATTAAAATATTTATAATTAACAATTTATATTACTTTTTATCTACTTTTTTAAAATATATACTTAGAAATATAATAGATAAAAGTTAATGAGATATCATTTTTACTAAATAATTCTTTTTAATTAATAAACTCATAGGTACAATTATCCAATTACCTACTACTACTACTATGCAAGGTAATAGAAAATCTTATCGGTGTAGAAATATAAGGATGATGTTTGAAATATGTTCATTTCTATTATACTGTTACGAAATTTTATTCTTTTAAGATTGCTGATTCCATAGACATGCGATAGAATATAGCGGATGTGCTCGAAACCACATACGTATTTGACGAATACCCCATGATCAAGTTTCCGAATACACATGTACGTAATACTTTGGAGATTTCAACGTGTGTTTGACAATATCATCTCATCGCTCGTTTCGTATTCTTATCGGTTTATCCATGTCTTGTGCAGAAATTGGACAACACGAGTGATTATTAAATGACTCGTAAGAAAAATGGGAACAGTACAGTAAACCAGTTCAGAGGAAACAAGCGACAAGATTAAGTGCAATTGTGATCTGGTCTTTTGCTTTTTGACGCAAATCGTAGGATGGCATCAAGGTAAATGAAGTTAGATTATAATCGAAATGTTGTGCCAGAAAACTGGTTTTCTTTTGTTCTGCTAACTACATAAGATTGTTTCACTCCGTAGTTCGTTAAAAGGAAACTTGCATGGATGCCTGAACACAGGCAAAAGCGAGAATCGTATACATAATAGATATATATTTCCTCAGTTGTGGTAATACTTTTTGTTTTAAGCGAGAGGCAATTGGTATATCAGTATTAGTATTTTAATTGAGAAAGTTGTTTTAATATTTGATTTATTCTAAAAATGCCATATGAGATGGTAATAATGTATATGGAACAATATAATAATGGGATAGTAATTTCCTAGAAGATATAGTTTATAACATCCTGCTCGTATAAAATCTATGTCGTGATTATAATTGTCATTAGTTTATTATGCAAATCATAGTGTAAGTTCTCGATGTAGACCGTGTACAATAAACGATGAAGGAATTGCGGTTCACTGAGTGGACCCGCGAGGAGCCGTTAGATGGTAACCAATGATTTTCTTTAATTATATTCGTCCACCGTAATTACTCGTCTAGATTACAATACTGATATTTCCCACTTTCTACATTATACACTTTTCGTTACAAAATTAAATTGCTCTAATTTCTTATAATGATAAATATTGATAATATTACAATAAAAACGATTAAATAGTTATGTATACCAATATTAATGATGTTTGTAGCTTAAAATTTACATAGCGGTACATTAACTCGTGGAATTGAAAATTACTAGATTCGCGAATAGATAGAAAATAATAATCAAATATTATATATGCATACATTCGGAATGGAATTTTGTGAATCTATAAATTACACGAAGGAATTTATATAAAAGTAGTTTTAGATTTTCGTTGGACGAATGTTAAAAGAATGTACCGTAATGTTTCGTGTCCTGTTATGTTAGTAAAAGAAAGGGGAGGAAAGGAAAACGAAAATTGCTCGTATAGTTCGTTATTGTGTCATGTATTTCCTTTCACATCGAGTGCACCGTTACCGATATCGCTTTACAATTTTTTTTTCTTTTCATACAAAAAGATGATTCGATAATCAGCGCCGCTACATCGTTTTTGTGGTTCGTCTATTATCGGCGAACGATCAATTGTCGTTACACGTATTTCATAGATATAATATATATAATATATATATATATATATATCTTTATCTTTAGCATAACCTCCCTCTTATAAAGTGAATATCATACAAAATCTAAGGCTATACGTAATTTAACTTTTAATCCTCCATTACATACGAACATAATGCTCTAATACAATTGAATTTCAATTTTATTTCTCTTACACGGTTTCATTTACAAAAAAAAAAAGATTCTACTTATTATGGGTTAACGAACCGGATTGGAGACGACGGTGGTAGGCCCTCTTTTTAGAGCGTTTACATTTTTCTTTACGAAATATACGAAGCACAGAAACTGTTCTTTTCTTGTGAATTAGACCTGGTGCAGACGAGCCATTGCGATGTCATTGCGATTACGCAGTAGTGTACAAAGTTATTGTTGCGATTCAATTATGTATATATATTTTTAATAATGCAATGCACATAAGTGTGCGTTCCCGCTATTAATTTTTTCATTTCTAACGTTGGCTGTAGTCAGCATCCATGCGAGGAACTGTGGATACGAATGCCGTCCATAGTCGGCACGTATGTAATAAACCATACTAACGCCGATTATAGTAATGATTTATTCGGTAACAATTGTGTTACGTTCTTTAGTTATTATTTTGATTCTGTTCGGAAGAATTCGGAAGCAATCCGTTAATGGTATATATATGTTAATTTTTTCAATGTTGAAAGTTACAGTTTTATTTAACTCCTTTTTTCTATGCAAATATTAATGCAAATGAATATTCGCGGCGCACGTTCCTCTACTATAGAAGAACAATATTCGCAGTTATATGAATTGTAAAGACAGGGTTAAAAATATAATGTTATTGAAAATCGCACATAGAGTTACCGCTACGAAATCTCAACAATATTGAGTAGCTTATTTGCACGTGGTCTTACACCCGTCAATTATAGACGGAATGTCGATTGCCGCTAAATCGACTTGAACTTTGTCACGTAGTTTGTTCACGTGCGCGCGCACTTACGGTTACTACGCGCATCAGTTCCGGCTGTTCAGCACCGTTCGATATTGAACACGAAAATTTAAAGAGCCGTTCGTGTATTATAATTTCTGATATTTGACGGTGAACTTAACGTGGTTAGTTAAAAATATGCCTTAAAAGGATACGTTATATACAGAACGAAAGAATACCGTTACAAAAGATTAGTGCCCAAGTTGATTGAAAGTGATACTCGATAAAGATTTACGTTTTTTTTCAGAATCACGATATACGATCCTATGATGAAAGACTATTCTTTGAAAAGATCTGGTTTCGGCTCGTTCGCACATTGAATTCAGATCACGAATTGAGTAATTAATAATTTGCATTCATTTTTGAGAATTGTTTGTGCGATTATTATAAACAACGATGGAGATTATATCGCTAGTAATTTCGCTAAAAATAGGCCGAGATAGGCTTTTTCTCTTTCTTTTCTTGCTTCTATCCTTATCGTTTAAATTGAGTATCGGTATACAAAAAGTTGTAAATGTAATTTTATAGTAAGCTTCGATTAACATAAAGAAAGACGTACATATTGAATGTACATTACAGATCGCTCTTAGAATTAATTGCTAGTCGTGTAAGTAGATGAACATAAATGTACGCTATACTGTATACTAAAAATGAAACAACGACGATTCATAGCACATCTTTACGTACACAATTCGAGCGGAAACTTATATATATGTATTTGTACATGGCAGCACGATATTTTTAAACGAACGTCGCAAGTATACTTATCCTTAATTATCAGAATCCTCTACTTGACAGTACAGTCATTGAATAAATAAAAATTACAGAGTTCGATATAAGCTACGCATCGGAGAAAATCAAATTTAACAATATATCTATACATGTCGCTAATCAATTAAATCGTGTAAAATATTTTATTGCTATGTTTACAGAATAAGCAGTACCTCGTTAAAATCCCGACGCAAAGGTTGTAACGATAATACCTAATTATAAAGAATACTTTTGATAATACTTTTTTGTATTATCTGTCTACGATATTTCCTCCGCCATTAAGATTTTATAACGAGAGAAAATAATCGGAAATATAAAACGAAGTATACATATATAGGGTAATGTATCTTGATCCATTAATGAATACGTATTGGACAAAATCATTAATTCGACATATGTATATTTTTTAAATACCCTATATATATAAGCTTAATACTCAGATGTAACGTCTTTTTGCTTCGAGTATTACATAGTTTCGAAAAAATCACTACGCAGTTTTTGTAATTTCAGCAGCTATTTACAATGAAAGATTATTCCATACACATCGTGTCGGACCATTGGCTGTAAGATACCGATATTTTTACATCATGCCAATATTTGAACGCAAGTTGAACCGATGCTACATCGAATGATTGTATAAAAAAAGAAGAAAAAAGATCAGTAACATTTTAATTGTCAGATTACTTTCATCTTAACAGCGAGTATTAAAAAAATTTCAAATATGTATATCCGTATCAAATGTAAAATGTCGTCGGAAGTTCATTGAAGAATTAGATAAAAGTAACTCGAAATTACAAGTTATAAAAGTACAAGATTGATGCTATAGAAACTAATTTCTATTGCCAGTTATACAAAAAGGATTGTGATTCATCACATCTTAAACTCATCAGTCGCATAGAATATCACAGGAACGTTAGTAGGTGCCATTGGATTTATGTATATCAAATAGATAGTACATTGCTCGTGCACGTATTAAGAAAGTATAAAGATGTATAGAAAAAGAACAAATCTTAAAGTTATCCTGTTTCAATTTAAAATCCAAAGTCTGTCAGTATACCCTTGTTACTAAGGCAATAATTCGCCGCTACATTGCATATTTAAGAAGCTTTCTCAATGTACTTTAGTGAATCGTCAAACACAAGCAATGAATAAATCACAATGAAAAAATGAAGTATAAGCATAGAAAATGCCCTTGACAATTATCTTACTTGGTATCATTGCAAATTTCAATTTATGTATCAAAATCGTAAAAAAGCTTTTGCTTCAAGCACTTTGATCTCCAAGCAAAATAGTTTTTCTTATTGTGCTTTGTAAAAGTCTTCTCCCTTCCTTTTAATTGTAATAAGCTTGTGCTGCTACAATTGACATCTGTGCTGTAATAGCAACAGAAAAATTTCAAATTTGTTTGCATCGAATCAAAGGTATTTCCTTCAAAGAAGTAAACTCCTTTGGTAAACGATTTTATTTTAATTCCAATATTTTAAAGATATTTGTCAAATGCAGCACAATCATATTCACAATATACCATACTTCACTGCTATGGCAATAGCACAATGTACAAAGATCTACGCTAGCTGATTCGAGTACTATTACTTAACACAGTTATTTCATTCGGATAATAGAGTGAATTCATCATGAATGGCATCTTTAACGCGTAAGTTGACACATAGTTGGTCAATCACCTTTGTCTGGACACAGGAGAATATTTAATATATATCCTACATGAATTATATATTATCCACAAAAAAGACCGCCGTCTCCTCTTTTTCTTACACGTACTGCCTAATCATACCAACAAACCTCACGCACACGTTCCTATAGGGCACGGTGTATCATTAATCGCGTTACATGTTCCTAGCCAATTACATAGAGCCATTTACTTCGAGATGAATTAAAGTTAATATCAGATCGATAACCAATTTAACTCCAATCGACCGCATCTAGTTTGATTTAAATAAAGAACTAATGTATCAACACACAGCCTGATGTAATTAATAATGCGCGTCATTATCAAGATATACCTTTTGAGAGAAAATGGCAAGCTGTGCAGCTGCCGTTAACTTTAACTTATATCTAAGGTATATCTGTATTATAATACATTGCATTTTTCTTATGCGCATTTTACAAAATAAGAAGTTAAAAGATTGTAATACACTTGCTATTTGGCCAAAACATATCCTTTTTTTTTCTTATTGGACTGTATCAGTATCTTTGTTATGATAAAAATAAAAAATTGTATACATTAATTTACAACAATGCTTTTAATGCTTCTAATTCATACACTGGCTGTAAAAATGTCGATGTTTTTTTTTACACATGAGGTGAAAATATGTAATAAGAACATACATGTAACTAATTACGAAATTGTCATTACAATTTTGCAATTACATATTGTATCAAATATTAACAATGTTATTACTGTTATTACTGTCCTAAATTACGCATTTTCACGTGCACGTAAAGTGCGTTTCAGTTTTATGCAATAAAAGTTGAAAACAACCGCTAATTCTGCACAAAATTCTTATTAAATAATAGAAACGCAATTAATTATTATATATATATATTATATATATGTATAATATATATAATATAATATAATATATATATATATATCGCATATCTTATAAATATCCTATAAATAAATGAACATTATTTATTTTCTCACTGATATTAACGTAATATAAATTAAAAGAGATATATTCATTACAAGTGAGACGTTGTGCTTGTAAATTTTACATTAAAAAATATCAAAAGTCCATGAGATTATATTTTTACATGCATATTGTGCGTGTCGATTTGCCTTTAAAAAAAATCTTTCCATTATATTTCAATATAAAAATCATTCTAGACTACAGCTACTATACAAAATGTTTAAGAATTTCCACCATACAATATTCCTTTGCACTGACCAAAAAAGGCATGCATAAAATCTATGCAAATTAAGGAGTATTGTGTTGTCAAACAAAATAAAAGTTCTCATAAAATTATAATGAAGGTTAGAAAAGTGTAAATATTCAGGTAGTGTAAAAATCCCATCATTTATAAAGTATATACAAACTATTGATGTAAACATGTATATAAATAATACATACAAAATAGTACAGAATATCTTTAAATATTTTATATCTTAGAAATGTCCAATACGATGCCTAATCAAATGATTTGTAATCAATTAATTACACAAAACTCACGAGAAAAAGACAAATATCATTAACGATGTTACATTGTGTAAAAAATGGGACTAGGTGGAAATTCGTAGGCACTTTGCACCTTCGTAAATACTCCTATGCATTAGTCTGTCTGAGTATAAAAACAAATACGTCACACTGCTTGTCAATGCAATAAAGCAACAGTAGTGATAGTAGCGATTCTAATTCCAGGCTGAACATAATCGTCTCTTAGATCTCTATCAATTACAACATAATCGAAGCGCAAACTAGCAACTAATTGCTTCTCAGTTAATGAGTAGGTTATACACACATATACATCGATTAGGGACGTGCATTGTATGCACGCGAATGGAATGAAACTGACACGAAGGAAAGGAAAGAAAAATAAATCCTGCCGATCGATGCGATGTAAATTAAGAATTTAAAATGTGATTGTCCCCTGCCATAAATGAATGGCTTAGCAGCGCACGTGTCGGAGTTAAAAACTTGACTAGAAAAGAACGAGCGTGCGAAGAAATAACATATATAGTGCATAATTCCGCAATTTTTTCATTTCAATGATTCCATTTTTTTTCTTTCCTTATTTATAGTAATCTCATCGACCTGTTTTTATATTTAGCATTATCCACTGTGAGGTAGAACACTAGCAGCTATAGGTAGTTCCTGTTATTAATATAAAAATTCAATTTTATTCTGGTATAATGTCTTTCCGATGATTTTATTTTTTAATTAATTATGAATTAAGAGGACCCTCCTAGATTAGGTTCGTTTCACAGTCGTTCAAGTAATTTAATTAGTAAATTTTCTTTTAAAAACTACCTATGTCTTTAGTATTCTCAAGTAAAAACCTAACTCCTATTGTGCCGCGTAAGCCCTCCAATTATGCGTAACACTTCGTCGGTGACTTACAAAGCACATTTGCGGACATGCCACACACATAGATATATTCCTAATTATTTCATGTATGAAAAAGTAAAAAATGATTCTTCTCCTCGTGTTACAATTCACAGCAATTTTGCATGCCGTTCTTCGCGAATTTCGAACTGAATAAGAAGATCAGTCTTTATTTAGAAGAAAAATTAGCGTACGCACGTTTTATATTGTATATGACTCCTATGTTACAAATAATCCTGCACTAATAAACACACAGTGCGTGCGTAGTATCATTAATAATCGTAAATAGTAAGGAAGATCAAATTAGTGTTTGATCTTTCCTTGTCATCGAACGGTAGATTAACAATGCATGCCAGCAAAAACGTTTGGAAGAATACAACCCAGTTCTTAATTCAGCTTTAATCCATATAAACTATGCCATCTATATGTGATCGTGTATGAAAAGGAATATACACATATCTATAATATAACGCGCTAAAAAAACATAAAAGTTATGTTTAAGATATACATAGAAGTTTTTTATTTTTCGTGAAACATAATTTTAATATTGCAATGTATTTTACATTTCACATTGAGCTTGAACATTCTAACGGTATAAACGCACGATCAAATATTAGATTGGTAAGTTATATGGTCCACTTGTCAGAATATTCGTACGTCTTATAAATATGCTTAGTTCTTTCATAAGTCCACCAAATAGTCGTATTTGTTAATAAAAACGCACTTACTTTGTTGCGTCAATGCTTTCCTCGTATCCCATTTTCAATCACAAAAATGTTAACTGTTACACTATTTCAGGTTTTTCTTTCTAGATTCCATCAATAAAAATAAATTATTGAGATTGATTCACAACGTTGTCAAGAACGTGATACCACGAGCGTTTTCACTGTATTACACTTTTTAACGATTAACCAATAATTGGTTAATTTTATTTCTGTATCATATCAAACGAATCGTATCTTTAGTTTAATCCTATGAATTTTTCAATGTGAAATGTTTACTGCTTACTTCTTGTAGTACGAATAAATGTCTAATACACATAATTCGATAGTCTGTGCATAAAATATGAAAATTGTCAAAGATCGATAGTTGCTTATGCTTATGCATATTTCAGTCTAACTTCATGATGTATTTGTTTCACCAATATATTAGTAATTTCTTTGGTTGGCCCAATATACGTTTCTTTGAGCATTCGTACATTTTCAAACATTTTTTGTACGTGAATTGTCTTTATGCACATATTCACCGAACATTACCGAGATGTTCCATTGTTACATTCCATGGTATTAAGAAGCTGGTTCGTCGTCGGCCAAATTATGAAGATCTGAATAATTCACGATAGCACGATGTAGAAATTCGTATTGTGCCTGAAAATGTCAATATATGCATTAATATAAAATATTTCTTATATATTAAAACAAATAATTCTTTAATATTAAATTCAAATTACGTACAAAAGTGCTAATCATGCCGTGTCTTTGCGATCGTAACTTCTTCGTCGTTGTAAATATATCTACGCGTTTTTCAGTCCTTAGTTGTTGAACCAATATACTAAGAGCGACGAACATAGAACTCCTATCGGATCCATAACTGCAGTGTACGACTAGCGAGCCGCTTGATTCTGTGTCATTCGTAAGTGTTTGGTTTACGAGTTCAATGAGACCACGAGTTACTTCAGGTACTTCTCCCTCTACCGTTGGCCACCCATGATATTGGTATTGTGTTACAACAACGCTTTCGTCAGTTTTAGTGTTAGAAACACAGAATTCACGGCGAGTGTAATATGGACAGCTCTCGCTTTGAATATATCTAACTCTTATGTGATCGTATGCTGCATCGTCATCAGGCCAATAACGTGGACATTTTCGTGGACCCTCATTTAACTGAAATAAATGTTTATATTATAATCTGTATAATATTCTAAAAGGGCATATCTGGCATATGACTCTATGCAATATAATATATGTACTTATGAAAGAAGTTGGAGACACAACAATATTTTTCGTCCAACTGTATTTATTATGTATAAAATATAAGTTGCGTACCACGTACGATATTTACGCAAGAACTTTAAAGCTTTTAAACATTTATAAAAACTTACAACAATTAGAAAAAAGAAAAAAGAGTGCTTACATCGGATAACATTACTATCGTAGAGATGCATTGTTCTGAAATCATTCGCCAGAAGTCTGCTATCGTAGTGTCCAATGGATCTTGGGTGATAACAAACGACTCGGAATTGTCATAGCCTTCAATAAATGATGCATTTATATACGTCGAATGTTCTCTACCTGGAACGGGCGTAAGAATTACTCGATTTCTGTCATATGGTATTATTAATTCACTTCTATTCTTGCTCTTATTTTCTTCTCCTCCACCAACAGAAAATGATTTTCTGTCTTCTAATACAGAATTGATTTTCTACAAGTAATAAAATCAAAATAAATAACTTTTATCAACTAATATAATTTTGTCATGTAAATCCAAGATTTTAACTTACATCATACTCTTCCTCCATTCTACATTTTTCTTTACCGTTATCTCGTTGTCTTAATCTTGTAACTGTAGTTTTAAGCTGAGATGCTGGAATTTCCGTATCCCCGTATTGTGCCATTTCCATTAACGCACGATAAGTGAAAATATACTGTTTTAACGATTGCACTAAAAAGTTTCTTTGATGTCTTAGATCACATACTGTATTGAAAATCGAAACTTGACCTTCTTCTGCAAGTTGTTGCAGCAAAGAATCTAATGCGACCAATGTTCCTGTTCGTCCGACACCTGCACTGCAATGTACCAATATCGGCCCCTTTTCCAGCGAATAAGCTTCATTCACTCTTTTGATAAACCTCAGTATCGCATGAGGATGTTCTGGTGCCATAAAGTCTTTCCAAACTAAGAAATGATACTGAACGATGGTGCGTGCATCTCGTTCTCCTAATCGTGTCATTTTTAATTCACGAACAACGTAATCTGAGTAAGCTCTTTCTCGAACATGTTCAACAGTAATGTCGCCAAAATTTTTAGTTTCACCTTTGTCTGGCCAGTATTTTGCGCATTTCGTTTTTGAGTATTCTTCGAGATTTGTTAACATAAGTATCAGCTCAAGATGTTGTTCCCAAATCATTCTCCAATAATCGCAAACGGTATTTTCCATTGGACCTTGAGCGCATATAAATTTTTTACGTTCTTTGTATCCTAACACGAAGTTCGCATTTATGTAATCAGATCCGCAAATTCCATCCATTTGTGCGAGTCTTACTCTAGTCTGATCGTAACACTTTATATCTGGATAACGATTTTTGTATAGATTTTCACGTGCCTCCGAAGCTCTTGTTGTACGATCTGTGAACCTATCTGGTAGCAATTCGAATTCGTGTTGAAAACCATAATCAGAATCCCGATGCCGTTCGAGATATGCCTGGAGCAGTTCACCTTTAGGAATGGGAGGCATGTCTGGAGGGCTTGCTGCTACCAATTGATGTCTACCTCTAAGACTCCTGCATAAATGCCTATCAAGATAAAAATATTTATTAAATTTTAAGCTCATATTTTTTTCTAGCAAAAATATATAATGGCTATAATTATAAAATATTCTTTTACCTGAAACTATTTCTCAAAGTTATTATTTCTTCTCCTCTCTGTTGAGCACGCTTTGTATATCTGTGCAATACACAAAGTGCAATGAGAAGAATGATGATGATCAGTATAAGAGCAATAGAAATTTGCAGAATTACGCTGAGTGTAGTCACTTCCACTGACACTACGGCTACGGGATCTAACCCTCCATAAAGAGGATTAAAGTAATTACTATAGGCTGGTAAAAGCTGGTCTTGATTTCCAAATACTATAAGAAAGTATATTATTATAAATCATTTTAAGAGTAAATTACATAAGCTTATTTATACATATATTAGTCATACCAATAACTTCGATAAAACCCGTGTAGTTTGAGTTTTCATCTAAGAAACCATCTTGTGCGGTAAATGATGGTAGTTCAGAAGATCCATCATTACCCTTTGTTTTCTGGGTAGCCATATTTTCTCTTTTTCTTCTTTCCACAGTCTCTGTATGATTATTGTCTATTAGATTTGCAATGGTTGTTTCGATCTTTTGAGTAGTAGGTGACGATGTTGTTGGAGCGGGAGTTGTAGTCCACGTTACTGACGTTGTAGTAGTGGCAGGTGTTGTATTAAGTGCTGAGATGGTTGTTGAAACTTCGGGAACAAAATGTAATACTGGTGGAGCGGCTTTTGGCCTAAGTCCAATACATTTGTTGCACATACTACTACTGTTGAATGATTCGCCATCGCCAAGAAAAATCTCGGGTATCAATCGATCACTATCGAATGTTTCGGCAACGTAAGCACCACCGGAAGGTGAATTATGGGCATATTGATAGGAATACACATTAATTTCTTCAGGCGGTGGTAAATCAGTGACGCTCTTTCGTGGTGCTAATTTTACTAAATAAACTCTATAACAACATATAGGACCATTTCTTTCTGTGATACGCGGAAGATATAACTTAAACAATTGTTTACCCTGATTCTCGATTTTTCGCCACGATCGCATGTTTAAGCTATCTCTATCTGGTATGGTAATTGGCGTGGTACAGTTACCGACAGCATCCTTTCCTGGTGTACGAGATCTAGTTACACCGTTCACACGAACCGTGTAATTCGTATTAGCCGGTATTTGATTAAAATGCGTGCTATTTTTTTTAACACTCCAATTCTGTGGTCCCCAAGTATCGATATCTAAACGACCCATACCATTTTTAAATCTGGCGATGCCGATTAATTGTATATTATAACGAGTAATAACGCCGTTAGATTTCTCTGGATGATCCCATGTAATAGAGATAAAACTGGAGCTACTTATATTATCGAATCGACAATTAACAGATAAATTCTGAGGAGGACTGGCCACTAAAATTAAGATTATATGATTAATTTTAAATTTCTAAAGTTTAGAAAATACTGAGTTTGCAAATTCAATAATATCTTACCTCCATCTAAAGTAGTACCATTCACTTCAATGCTCCAGTTTCCACATTCCTTTGTATATTCACTACACGCGGCAATTTTAAACTTATACGTTGTATCGGGATCAAGATCGACAAATGCGTAGACGGTAAATGGTTGCGCTGGATATACTGCTTCTCTTTTCTGATCTCCATGTGTAACCATTAAATTATAATAATGAACGTGTTCTTTTAAATCCGGTGGCGGTACTGTCCATCCTATTGTAATAGAATTTTCAGTGACTCCGTTAACGGAAACTTTTGGCACAAATATAGGATCTGTAATAAATTATTATTTCGTATTTCGTAATTCGGGAAACGAAAATACACGATCAGGATTATTCCTTATTTCAATACCTTTTTCAAGCGTAGTAATCCAACGTGGATCAAGTCGTACGTGTGATGTACCCACGGTATTTGTAGCGCTAATTCCAATCTGATACGCCGTACCACTTTCAAAACCTCTTAAAACATAACTCGAATTACCACCTCCAATTTGTTTAGAATAATATTGATATTGATTAGTTCCGTTTTTCATATGTTGGATAACATATTCTTTAATCGGTTCGTTGCCATCATTTACAGTCCAGTTTAAGAATATACTTCCAGCACCAACAGCTTTCATAAAGTCGATGCTCACTTTCGGTACATCAATCACAAAGAGATGTCTATAAGCGCTAATTTCGCCGCTGTAATCGCGTGCTTTGCAAATATACGTTCCGTTATCTTTCCGAGTTAAGCTCTCAAATTCTAAAGTCAGTAGAGTGAGAGTTTCGTTTATTTGCGTGATAGTGGTGAAATCCTTCCAGTGGTCGGTACTTTCTGAATCATTCCCTTTTAACCAAGTAAATTGAGATAATGGATAACCATGCATGAGGCATGTCAAGTTAGCTGATTCCATCACTTTTGCCCTAATATCTTCCCCAGCTGTTATTCTACCTGGTTCTAGAATGAAAATAATTTGTGATTACGAATATGAACGATAGTATATAAACATAAATTTTGCAAATTATATTTTATATTAATAAATAAATTGTAGCTAATTAATAATTGATATTTACCAATAACTCTAATATGAACATCCTTTTTTAACAATTCTCCATCTACAGTTTGCGCCATACACTTATAATCTCCTGTATCATTTCTACTAGCCTGTTTAATATCCAAACGTCCTCCAGAATCAAAATCTTTAATAGTGGTGAGATTCTTTCCATTGCTGGTCCACCATATTTGACCAGGTACATTGAGTTTACATATAAGTGATGGAGTACTGCCAGCCTCAATACCTTCTAAGTCTTGAGATGCTGTAATTTCTAACACTGCTGGATTCTCATTTTTTGACTCAGTGGTTTCTATTTTTTCAACAGCTGCACAGGGATATATAAAGGTATAAGTATGTTTCTATTGTATATCTAATATTAATCTAATACATCAATGTAGTCAAATGAAAATATGTAAATTAACATGATATTTTTGCTAACTTAAACATAATAGTAATAAACAAAGGTAAATTGACATGCTAACTAATAACATTCATATTATTTGAAAAACTGCAATTGTGTCTAATTAAAGAACTTTTAGTAAAGTAGTATATGAACGAACCAAGTAATTGGCTAATTAATTCATTAAAATCATAATAGCGGAGTCATACAAACAGACCAAGTTTTGTCTTAATAGCTCAAATTATCAAAGATCCGAAGTATATCTTACTAAAACTTTTGTTACAATGTTTTATGAGCCTTGAGATTAAATAATATATTCTACTAAACCTTCTGATATACACAAACATAGAAAATGTAAATATTGAGCGTAAAATTTTAATAAAATAAGAATAAGTTATCAATTGATCAAAACTATTCCTGATTTATGTTTGTTGTTTTGTAAATAAGCAATTAGGATGTTTTTATTTTGTACATGATAATGACTATGATTATGTAAACTGTTTATTTTATAATCTGGAATAACATGAATTTCAAATAATGTTATCTTATATTGCGTTCTCATCTTTTTTGTGCTAAGTGTAAGACTGTGTAAGTGTATGTGCATATATATATGTCGCGCATGTTCTTCATTTTATGAATTCAACGGTTATTATCGATATGGCATCAGTAACTCAATAATGGCGTTTTCTCATGTTAAGTGTCTTTAGATTATATTCCATATTACGCGATTAGATTACGTATATTATGCGACGAAACATATTCGTTGTATTGAAAACAAACAAATAAAACAAAATGTTTTTAATTTTTATTTAAATCAAAGTTAAATGTTAGTTAAATATAAGGTTAAACTATAGTTAAATGTTCAAAGTGTTTAACCTATAATTACCCTTCCGATTATGTATGAAATAACATCTTACATGGTTTTTGATTTTTTGCAGCTTCACTTGTTTCGATTTTTATAAAATCGTTTTCATACCAAATCGAAGTTATTCTCCGCGAAAAATGTAACTTAATATTATACGCGGTGAAACAAATATACGAACTAGAAGCGAATGTTATGTATAAACTATAAACACAACAGTATCATTTAGGTATTTAATATACCACACTGAAACGGCTTGACAATTAGGAAATAATTGCAGAAAAGAATTTCCACAGCATATATTTTAACAAGATAGAAGGTTTGATAGCTATTTTGTAAGTAATATTTCTTTTATTACTTAATAAGCGAATTGTTTATTACTAGAATTATTGATGATTAAAATATAAAGCTTGTACCAAAGAAATCAAAATGAGAATTATATGAAGAAATATATAATGCAAGAGAAGGAACAAGTCTCTATCCAAATATTTTTCAAAAAATCACTAAAATTTCAAAAGATAAATTGTCATAAATTTATCAAATTTCTATGGAAAATTACGTACAGTGTTGGTCGTTTTGATCATTCTGGTAATTCCATTAATAAATAAATTATCATATTCAAGAGTAAATGTAAGATCTATAATTACGATTGCGGTTTGCGCATATGTAATCATTTTACGACTTCAATTCCGTGCTATTAAAATATTTTTATTTACTCCAATAGTATATATGTAACATGTAACAAGGTGGTTAAATGAAATAGGAATCGATCGAGCGATAACATACCGCTGATTATACCGTAAGTAAATTTCAATTGTAGCATAAACATTTTAATATACAAATTAAATAAATAAATTAATATCCTTTAATTTTAATTCTAATTTATAAAAAAAAGAATAGAATGCAAATAAATTATATGTCTCTATTAATAAATTCATATCTTTTAATGTATAAATTTTTCAAAGCTGAACACATTCGATTCTACAATTTCGAAGTATGCGTGTACACAATATTTTATGTATTTTCACGAGTATTATGCATCTTTCAGTAATCAATGTATCACGAGAATTGAATCTTCCAGCATAAACACGGCTCACATAACAGAAAAGATAAAAGGCAAGAGTGTATCGAATGATAAATAATTGAAACGATCAAGATACGCCAATGACATTCGATATCTTTTTATGTTGTTAATCAATCGTGCATGACGGTATGCAATTTTATGCACGCCTGTACAACCAACAATTCATTTAACATGGCTTAAAATCATTGCCATGATATTTGTTCAGGGTACAAATATTAAAAACTATTTGTTACGAAGGATAACAATCGTGAGGATTACGATGACAGCGGTGCATCATGCATCCGCTAAATAGTAGATACACTGCTCATAAATGTTCGTCATTGTATCCTCTCGTGGACGATCGACGAGAATAGCGGAAGAAGCTGTCGTCGCGTTGAAATCGTTCGCGAGTCAGTTTGTTAAATAATTTCTACAACTTACCAGATTCGTCAAGGCCGGCAACGGTAAGTACGAAAAAGCAGAGTATCATCAAAGGGATACTCGACATCGGTAGGCCACTTCGGGGAAACATGGCGTCGTGACAACCGGGCGTGAGCGTTGTATCCCTGGCCCTTTTCCCACTTCCTGCCACCTTCTTATACGTTCTCGATTCCTTTCACAATCCCATGACGCGAGGTTAGTATCGCCTGTCCATTTGAATCACAATCCAATTCACTATTTCATATCACGCTTCGCACTTACGTGCGACGCACTTTTCGAGAGAGAGATGTTCAGACACACTTTGCAAATCTCACCCCGTAATAGCGCTGGCGAAACTGAATCACATTATACGAATGTAATGTAGGTGTCCCGACGAACATCACGCCGCCAAATGCGAGCGATTGACACTGCCCTCCGTCGGGATTCTGCTCCACGTTCCAGGCTTACACGTCGATAACGAAGTTGATTCTTCCAAGAGCGGGAAATTGCATCGAATATAACTTATTATACTAAGTACTTACATATTGTTCCGCTCTTCTTTTATTGTTATCAGCGAAATATAGTTTTGTATTATTAATTACAAAAGTGAGAATTGAGTTTTTAATGTACTATTCAGAGATAAAATTTTAAAATATCAGTAAAATGCATACATAAATACAAATACGCGAGTGAATAATAAGCACTTTTATATGTTACAAGTATTTATATATGTAGAATTAATGTATTCTAACTTTTTCATGGACATTAAAAATTTATTTCTTATATGTGCATAATGTATACGTAATCCTGAAGGAATTTTATTTAATTTAGTTGCTTTATATGCTGCAAAAAATACATTAAATACACTTTATTATCGGTGAGGTATGAATCATTATTTCTATATCGTGTCGTCTAGGGGGCTCCTGCTATGTATAACTGGCAACTGGTATTAACATGCACATATTCTTGCCTTTGTAAAATGTTCTTCAATCTATTTAGTTTTCTTACTTTTCTTCTTTCTTCCGCGTAAATTTCGGTGTAGCGACAAGTGGTATGGCTGAGTTGATTTTAGATCCAAACATTCGAGGATGGGTGTTCTTACCTATCGTTGTGATTACGTTTCTCGTAGGCATTATTCGACATTATGTTTCGATATTACTTGCTTCACAGAAAAAGGTTGAGCTTCATCAAGTACAAGACAGGTGATTACGTGAATCTATAAATTGTATATGTGAATATATAAATATAGTGTATTTCCAACCTGTCGAAACATTTCATTATTATATACTTTGATGTTTTCTAGTCAAGTGATGATACGCTCTAGGCTGCTAAGAGAAAATGGTCAATATATTCCAAAAATGGCATTTATTAGCAGAAGGCATTTCTTTAATAATGAAGAGACAGGATATTTTAAAACACAAAAACGTGCCCCAGTATCGCAGAACCCAATGACAGATCCTAATATGATGACAGATATGTTAAAGGGAAATGTAACTAATGTTTTACCAATGGTATTAATAGGTGGCTGGATTAACTGGATGTTTTCTGGCTTTGTAACAAGTACGTTCAAAGGGTTATATGTATGATCTAGAGCATAAATTCAGTCTTTTCAAATTAACAGTAATAATTATATTTTAGCTAAAGTACCATTTCCTTTGACATTACGTTTCAAACCAATGTTGCAACGTGGCATAGAATTAGCTACACTTGATGCTGCATGGGTTTCATCTGCATCTTGGTATTTCCTTAATGTGTTTGGATTACGTTCCATTTATACACTTGTCCTTGGAGAAAGCAATGCTGCTGATACCTCCAGACTTTTACAGGATCAAGTATCAGGTGCTGCAATGTCTATGCCACCAGATCCAAAAGCTGCTTTCAAATCAGAATGGGAAGCATTGGAAATATATGAACATAATTGGGCGCTGCAAGGAGTTGAAGCAGATCTTATAGGATCCCAAAGAATAGATACAAGTGAAGGTATGTGAATATGACTAATGATAAATTTTATATTAGCCTCTTATTTTAATAATACTTTGTATCTTATAGGTAGCAAATAATAAATATTACATCTATATCCATAGATATAGCATGTGCCATTTTTGGATAAATAATTGAAGTTTTAATAAAATTACTAAATGAATTAATAACTTGAATTATCATAATAAATGATGTATAATTTATTGCATTCTTTATAACATTCTACAAAATATTATTTTACATTTTATTAGAATATCTGCATTACAATTTCTTAGTAGTTTGTTATACTTTCAGTTTCATATGTACAAAAATTGTCCACAATTACAATTGTAGCAATATATTTTCACCTACTTTACATCTTTACGGTACAAATATTTATAAGTTAATATTTATAAGTTATATTAGACAGTATGTACAATACAATTCATCATAATAAATGTTTGTTTTATATATGTATATTAAGAAAATATAATGTTTATTACATTTCAATCCCTAGTTACTTTACATAAAATATCGGGCTTAGCACGAGCATTTGCTCCTTTCCTTTCTTTTTGCTAATTATGTAGATATATACGCATATATACATCATTTGAATTAAAGATTACAGGGTTCTATTTTAGGATATACATCTGTTCGACGATGATTTTCGCACGGCATATTTTGCCGAATTTGTTTTAATAAGTTTAAATCAATTTCTGCTAAAACCATATCAGTCTTTTCACTACACTGCGCTACTATAGTTCCCCATGGATCAATAATCTGACAAAATTTTATACATATAGCATCATATTTAATGTAATAAAACTAGCATAAACTATAAAATTATTTACCATTGCATGACCCCAGCTCACTCTCTTTTTGTTATGTGTACCAGTTTGAGCTGCAGCTATAACATAACATTGTGTTTCTATAGCCCTTGCACGCAATAATACCTCCCAATGAGCAGCACCTGTTTGATATGTAAATGCTGATGGATATGTGAGAATTTCTGCTCCCATATTTCTTAATGAAAGAGATAATTCGGGAAAACGCATATCATAACACTAATATTACTGTTAAGTAAATACAATTTCTTAGACTTGAAGAACAAGATTATAAAATTTAGAAAGGATACAATACTGAGGCCTAATTTACCAACTGGTGTTGATATAGGTGGTTCAATCTTTTGCCCTGCTAAGACATAATCTGATTCCATCAATCTCACGCCAGTAGTTTTATTGTCCATATCAAATAAATGGATTTTACGATAAATACTGGCTATTTCCCCTTCACTGTTTATTACAACATGTGTATTACTTATACGATTTTTATCGTCATTTAACTATAGATATGTAATTAGAATATATGGATTAATAAAAAACAATTGTAATATTTTTTTTGTAAAGAAATAAAAAGAAATTTAAGCTTACTGCTTCATGTAATCCACCTAACGATAACCAAATTTTATTTGCTTTAGCAATTTCTTTGTAGCTTGATATTATTGATCCATTCAAAGGTTGAGCCATGGCTATTATATCTTTTTTATTATCGGCTAAATAATCACAGGCTTCAGGAAAGAAAGCAATCTATCACAGTATTGTAAAAATTTATGTAAATATAAATAATATTAAAAAAATGAAATTAAAGTTTTATTATATGTGCTTACACAAGCTGTCCTAGATTTAGCCCTCTCAGCTAGTTCTCGTACAGTTTGTAAATTTTTTTCTTTATCATTTGTTGATGTCATTTGACATACTGCAACTAATGGGTGTGCCATAGTACTAAATTTAGCGATAAGATGTCCTAAAAACTGTTTTCTAAAAGATCAAGTTATAAGACGATTAAAAATAAGCGATAAGAAAGTTCTTTGTGTTTTATGTTTGGATCAATATAAAATTTTTTATAGACAAAGTTAAGTTACATTTACTACAAATAACTTACTAGATACACTTATACATTTTCTTATTACATTTTCTTTCCAATTATTACCTGTGATATTTAATAATAGAAAAACTGCTTAGAAAATGCATGCTCATCGCTTATTTACTTTACACGACATAGGAACATTTAATAATACAGAAATGTCGATGCTGAAATGGGATACATTAATAGATATATACTAATAATTATATATTTTATAATGACGTTTTGTTTAAAGAAGAAAATAATTTCTATAAATCGTAAAATATGCTTATATAAGAATTATACATATATAACAAGTTTTTACAAATTTATAAAATAAATTATCAAAATTTTATAGGTTAACGAAAAGTAAGTATTGAATATCGCGCACTCGAATTGTGCTCGCGTAGTTATGAGCCATCTACCGGCTACTGCAGACCCTCTGAAACAAAGTTTCAATCAGTTTGAATTCTGTGACTGCTGTGTTATGTTTAATTTGTAATCGTGTTAATACTTTAAAAAAAAGTTTGGTGCATGTTTATAACGTTGGTGTTTGATATTTATGCTTCATGCCAATATAGTGCGGTATAAAAGTAACAATAATAGTGGTAAAGTACTTTTATGAATATGATAAAAATCGTCCTCGAAATCAATGGATTGTGGAATGTGTAGTAATCGTAAATTTGTAATGAAATAAACTTCTATCGGTGAGTCAACTTTATTTTTTTATGCCATCGTTCATATAATTTTTAGAATTACTAGCTCCATATATATACTGATAAGATCCTTTATCAACAAAGAGGTATTAATAGTGCAATTGAGTTTTTGAAGGTTACGGATTATTGTA
Organism: Bombus huntii; assembly: GCF_024542735.1. Taxonomy (NCBI): domain Eukaryota; kingdom Metazoa; phylum Arthropoda; class Insecta; order Hymenoptera; family Apidae; genus Bombus; species Bombus huntii. The sequence continues at coordinate 1,967,784 of NC_066255.1, read as the reverse complement.
TATTCAACAAATGTCTAATATTCTAATTTCCCTAGTGATGTATCATAAACTTAAATTCACGTGACGACAATTACAATTTTAGTGAAGATTATGTTGATTATTAGGGTAATCTATTTTTGTTAAACTCTTTTTATATTATGCCGATTTTTATGTTAAATCTCTTTCGAATGGCTGGATGTTCTGCTTTTTATGGAGGATGGTGCTTGTATTTTATTACTCACCTTTATATATTGCTGAATTGTTTCAAATTCCCGCTTCGTAATGTGCTCCTACATGCATATATTCACCCATACTATCATTAAGCACGCCAATTCTAATTACAATTATGTTTTTCGAACATATTGAAGCGTAATATAACGTATCCTCGCGAAGAATATTTATTCTCATATGTAGGGATTTTTCATACATGCTATATAATCTACATCTACATGATACCTTTGGTAAAGATACAAATTCTCGTGCAGACGTTTAGAACTTCACGTGATCCTTCCTGTGGCGCATGTTACTTCCGGTATAGTATTTCACGATGGATGGGAGTTGCCCAAAAAGACAGCCTATGCAATTTTCGACCTCAATTAGACAATAATATCTTTGAACAACATAAATATTTAACTGTTACGGCTTGAGCACGACGCGAATTAACACTATTGTGCAATATTCTGAATGATCAATACGACTTTTGCAGTCGCGTGAACAGACATTGATAGACGCTTGATATAATTCAAACAATTAAAACGAAATTTTTCTCTAATGTGCATATATGTATACAGTATCTCTTGCTAAAATATCCTGATAATTATGAATTAAAGAATATAAGAGTTTTTTTAAAGGGTTTTTTACTCTAAGATTAAAAGTATAAAGTTCTATATTTGAACTTTCGACCGTTCGTGGGGAGACGCGATCTCGAAGAAGCGCGCCAACGGGGGTCGTAAATTCTCGTTACGATTTGAATAATTGGCGCCACGAATCGTTCCATCCCTTATTTCGGTTAAGATAATAAGGGTGGTTGAATAAATATACCGCTGATATTAACAGGTCAATATATATTTCCAAAGATCCAACAACTTCAAAGTGGTACAATGTTGCATATGTGGAATGCCAAACTACGAATGAATACGACCTGAGACTCGTTTTATGTTGGCGACTGTGATGATGTATCTTCTGTCGATTGACTGTCTTCGACTTGAAAATTCTGCTGACTGACTTCTGACTCCTTCTGTTCCTCGAACTGTGTTTTAACTGACTATTCGCTCTTATGTTATTATGGAGGAAAGCTCGGTAAGCGTGTGCTCTTTGAACGAAGAACGCGGATTCGTTGTTTACACTTTTCGTCAGGAAAGTGAGGATAACGATCCGCGATGTCCATTGGTTATGACCCACGTTAATGAATGCAGATAGAAGGAGGAAGCTTCCTACCAACGTGGATCGTGAGTGATCTTGTTCATGGGAAACACCAGCTTTTCCGTTAGACAATATTCGTTTTTCGCGTTAGGTAACTACCCGCTTCCTCCGTGATTTTTACCTAAACCTAACAAATAACACCTAACCTAACAACAAACCTAATAACAAACCTAAGGACTGTTCTAAGGACCAGCCATACGCAGAAAATACTTACAGGGTTGAAGATTCAGTTAAAAAGATTCTGTTTATGGTGGTGCCTTAGGTTTATTGAGGGTCTGAATTACTGTGCGTGGGCCTTTGACGATCAGACCATGAAGGACGGCGCACGGACTGCCCCACGCGACGTAACAATATTCTTAAAGTTGCATGCTCTAAAATAATCTACTTTCATTTAAATTTGTATTATGAAGATATCGTCAAGCTAGGTAGAGCTCTCTCTATGAAAGATACAATAACAATTGGTGAAAATGCGTCTGTTAGGCGAGTAATATTGTTATTAATGATTCTAAATCTACAATACCGGTAATACAACAGGACATGTTATTTTTCTTTATTCTATTTTATTAAATTGTCATAGTATATAATACACAAGTGAGACATTCATTTATTAAATTCACTTATCAAGCAGAAATAATGTTCTCATTCGTGGAGTTACGTTTAGTGTTCTCGTTAAAAAGTCGATAACAAAAGGACAGTACACGTTTCTACGGCAAAATCACAACTTACTAATATATCCTGTTCGAAGGATAATCAATAAATACTACTGTTCTATTTGTAAATGCATTCGTATCGTTGCGTGGAACAGATACTCTGAAACTCATGATGGACAAGGCAGGGGGTTGGAGAGTTGAAGATTAGGATAGATTGAAAAAACCTGATATATCCGAGAAACACATAATAATATCACGCACTCGGATCGTTTTCGTTCGACGAGAAAAAACAACATCTAAAATGTCTATAGTAAAGAGGAAATTTTTGAAAGTTGATTTAGATCATAGAAGGAAAGAGAAAGAAAAGAGAGAGAAAGACAGAGAAGGGGAGTGAAGGGTACGAGGGTAAAGGGTCGCGATGCTGCAGGGTCAAATAATGTCGTATTAATATTGTTCTTCTTCTTTCTTTTTTTTTTTTTTTGTTCGCTTTTCTCGTTTCTTTTCTGTTGTTTTGTAAGCTGCGTTAATACAATCGTTGAAATCGACACACATACTTTCGGGACACACACACAACTTTTATTTGCCTTTAGTGGCTCGTATCGCCTTGCAAATTTCAATCCACGGGTGTCCGTAGGAACTGCAAATGTCACAGACGTTCGACGAGCTTGATGATGGTTGACTAGGTTGGTGGCCGGGTGTACTTGGTGAGGATGACCCTTCTTTCTTTAATTTACACGTGGATGACGAGAGATGTAGAAAATCAACCGAGGGTGGTAGAGTGGCGGGTGCACGTGTTTTACGTGATGACGGTAATGTTGCTGAGTTGTACGACGATGACGAGTTAGACGATGGTAGTATTGAGGGCGATCGCTCGAGCGATGGAGATTTTGCCGCCTGTATTGACCGGCTCGAAGGCGACGATAGGCGCATACACCGTAGAAGGTTGAGTCAATCATTGAGCAGACCTTGAGACACACTGATTAGCTGCTCCTTCAGTACGCGGAAGGAGGGTCGTACTTCCGGGCAATGGGCCCAGCATTTTCGCATTACCTAAAACACAAATAATCAATTAATATACAAATAGAGTTCCTATTTAAGTCTTGGGGTTGTTGTAGGATGATCTTATTAGAAGAATTCCTTGAAAATAATCATGTTTATTTCTTTACATATTATGTATACTGAGTGATTCAAGTAACTGTTTCATGTTATAATTCCGTTAGCAGTGCAGTTACAGAAAAATGTCAAAGGAGGAACATGAATGATCCAAAAAGTATTATATCCGTAGGACCATGTCTTTTTTGGAAGTACAGTGGTGTATGTGCAATCAATAATTGCATTATCTTTTTAAAATGGAAATGCATACTTTTTATTACATAAATAGATTTCTCTCGTCATTCTATGTAAAAGAGCCATCCATCATCATCCATCTTTCTCCTTCGACATTTTTCTCTAACTGTACTGGTAACAGAGTTATAACATGAAGCAGTTGTGTGGACCACCTTGTACATCATAGCGTAAATAATTTGGAATACGATATGGCTATGGCAAACCTCGTAGACTTCTTTGAAGCAGGCTTTAGGTCTTTCCAATATGATTCCGCGTTGCACTCTTTCCACAACTTCGGTGTTTTTTAGGCGACCATAAGGCATCTTTCCGCATGTGAATACTTCCCACATAAGCACTCCATAGGCCCAGACGTCTGATTTTGAGCTGAAGCGAGTGTAGTTCAGCACTTCTGGGGGCGCCCATTTGATTGGAAATTTGGTGCCTCCGCTACTAGTATACTGGTCATCCAGTACATACCTACAACGAAATTAAAAGATTTCTAATTAGTAACTATGAACAAGGAGTACAAGAAGCTGCATAATGTAGAAAAGGTTTTCACCTTGCTAATCCAAAATCTGCAACTTTTACCACATTTTCTGAGCCCACTAAACAATTGCGTGCAGCAAGATCTCTATGAATGTAGTTATGCCTTTCTAAATAAGCCATGCCTTTGCAAACCTGTAATTCAGAGTATTTCAATTAGCATTAATAATTAGAATGATTAAGAAATGAAGGAATGACATTTAGCAATTTTGAATTTACCTGTATGCACATGTCTAAAAGGAGACCAACATTTACTCCTAGAGTTGCTTCATGACGACGGAGGTAGTTGAGCAGAGATCCATGTCGCATGTATTCAGTGACAATATATATTGGTCTGTCCTTACTGCAAACGCCATATAGTTGGACCAAATTCTGATGTTGAAGTTTCCTATACCCAATAATTTAACATTTGTCATTCTCTAAATTTATTTCTTAACACTACAATTATTAACACGTTGACTGCCACGACACCCGTATTCGGGTGTCAGCAAAGTTTCAGGTCAGGCCGCGTAATCCATATTCGGGTGTCGCTTATTTGACTACTTGCGAAGGATCGTCGTAGGTATTTGAAAAGATATTCCATAATAATAAAACTGTCCAATTGTTATACAAGTAATACGAAAATGGTTTATTAAAAAAATTATTTAGGATGTAAAACTTATTTCCAAGTTTTTAATTTTTCTTTTCGACGTTGTAACGAATTAGGGCAGAGATTGTAAGTTATACCGTTCCTTGCTCGGCCAAGATTCAAACTGAATTTGCAGAAACTGAAGAGATGAGAAATAAATGCGAAGGAATGGAAACAAAAAAAACGAGAGATCATTCTTGAGACCATCACTTGAGCGACTCGCATTACTAAAATATCGATGGGAGTACCTAGCAGAGAACGCTCGGTACTGCTGCACGTGTGGCCTGACGGAGATTTCTTTGAAAACACGCGTGGCAATCAACGTGTTAAAAGATTGATTTAATTATCGGCTTACGTCATCACTTTAGCTTCCTCTATAAAATCATCTTCAGACATCGTGCCTTCCTTCATCATTTTTACTGCAACATCTATAGAACCGCGCCATTTTCCTCTTCGCACTACGCCAAATTGTCCAGAGCCAAGTTCTTCCAACAAGTGCAATTCTGCTGGATCAATCTCCCACTTATCTGTAAATCAAAGACTTGCTACAGCATTCTGCAGAAAATGGTTTACTTCTTAATGCCTTTGTAATTCCCTTTTTTCTTTTGGAAATTACTAGACTATGGATATTTATGCAGATTCATATTTTCATGAGCAGAATTAAAGAAATAAGATTTAGATTTTTGAAAGCAGAAGATTTGTTTTGCCTCCTGAATATTATAACGTGTATTCTATCTTAGATATTTTATACATTTTTACGTATTATGTGACCAGCATACATTTTTGCTTTATAATTCCCATAAATATATAAGAATCTACAGTCTCGAAATTACAAACCATGACTGAGGCCAGCAGTTGGTGGCACAGGGCGATCACAAGGACTGGTTTTCAGTCTGCTGGCTAGTCCACCGCTATTGTGCCTGTGATAGTTAACCAAGTCTGGTATTGAGCCACAGCAATGTTTTTCGGACAGATAAAACTCTCCTCTAGTGTTTTGTTTGATGTGATAGTGCTTTACGTGAGGATGTGGGCTATAACGATATGAATATCTTCTTATTAATTTTCTCTACAATTGTTAATGTGTAAAGTAGGGTCGTATGTGAAAACACTTACACTTTAGTGTAGAGAGAAAGTGTGTACAGCCCTTTGGTAGACGAATTACGTACGACGAAGCAACCTTCCTTATCCTCCTGTTTGAGCAATGATTCTGCACGTTGTCTGGACATATCACCCACGTACCACCTACAATTCCAATCATTATATTTCAATCATCATTACATATAGCGTTCGTTCATTAATTAGTTCCTTATTTATTATAATCTATAATTTCCGGCTTACATGATATTTACATTTACATTCTGAAATCTTATCTTACTAATTACTCAATTCAATACATTTTATCACTACCTCACAACATTACATAACATTAAAAAAGCATAAATTATGTATGAACTCCCTGCAGGTACGTACTCATATTTCTGAAGACCCAGGAGTTCCTTTTCCTTCACATAGTTGCTAGGAATGTAACCGATGGATCTGAAAGGAGAATCAGAGGTTACAATTAATTGTTCTACGTTATTCTCTGTCCAAACTATTCTATAAATATTGTACAAACATTGTGCAATTATTAACAAACCGATGTCACGGAAATTTGATGAAACTTCGCAAATGAACATTATGCTTAAGTTTTGATAAAATTCAATTACGAATTTATAGCAGACAAAGTAACATCATATCGTGTAATGGACGTCATTTTATCATTATCCTGCTTCGTTTCCACGCACATATTCGGTGCTCAAATATGCAAAACGAATAGGCAATTTTGATTGTATCAATATCATTTGCGTGTACGTCGATTGCTCTACATATTTCAAAATTTCAAAAGTGACGTAACTCAAACAAGTATGCTTTTGGGAAGAGCAAAGAACTATTTCTGAGCTTGAACAGTAGATAATTGTTTACCAAACCGGCAAAATGTTGGTCAAATTGGTAACATAATTCATAACGGTTAAGAGTATCATCTCCTTAATCTCATTATCAATAAAATTAGGTTTAAATTGTAACATTATTGTTAGTGAAAAAATGTATTTTTTATAGCAATAAATGCAGAATATTATATTATAAAAGCTAGTTAGTGGACTGACTTACACCACTACGTTTATCAGTCCTTTACACATGCAGCACGCTAATATACATATTTTACATGCCAAGTACAGTTTCCCTTGGCTCGTGTTTACTTGCTACACGTCTTATTATAACGTTCGCTAGTCGAATCGTCTACCAACGAATGCATAGCCCTAATCTGCTTTTGGTTGCGTTAAGTAGTCATCAGGGAGTACGAAGAGAGGAACCTAAGCCATTAAAAGCACTCGATTGCCGAGCATGCAAATTGCTACGAAGATATGGGTATCGAGCGAAACGTCGTTAATCCTAATTACCGCTTGCAGCAAGGGTTTGCATAATTGGCTGGATCTAATTAAATTGAAGCTTGATCTCGATCGAAATCTTTCGATCCGATGTGTGGTTTTACTCGCTTGAATTAATGTTTGCTAAAATGGTAATAAGTTTTCAAGGAAATTTTAGAGAAAGTTTTAGGACAAAAGACGTAAATAAATAAATTAGAAGCGAGGCAACATATTAAAAATAAATGTAGCAAAAATGATTCTACGTAGAATTAAAATTACGCTTCTTTTGCTTTGCTCTTCTTTTGTTAAATATGATGCAGCCTTTACATACCCGTGTTCATCTTTGACTTTCCACCAATGTTCCTGAGAGTCATCCAGCACCTCGTACTCTGCACCCTGCAATACGAAACAATTTATTATTATTCTTTCATCATACTTGAATAATTTAAATTCCGTATACGATACGACGTTGACAAGTATCAATCAATGACTTTTAATTCTAACCGCGAATAATACAACCTTCGATGTGACTCTCGATGACAATGTATCTCCAAATAATCTTAAACTTGAACGAAACAACTTCGACTAATGTTAAAAACCAACCATAACCTCGACAACCATCCATGATTTTCACCTTGATTGAAAATGCTATGACTTTGACTTTGAGAATCGTCGATCATTTCCAAGTAATTCTGAGCGTCGATTATTCGACCTCGATCATTACGCGTCATGATTGTCAAATAACCTCAACCGGAAGTTACACTGAATCGTATGACTAGTGAATCGTATTTAGTGAATTGTTGAACACCACAAAATATAATACGTTAAATTTCGCGAGTAACAAACGTGTCTATCGTCGATCTATTTATTGTATGTATTAAGCTCGTTAATTCAATTTTTTTCTTTTTTTTATTTTATTTAGTTGTTTACATTCACAATTTGTCCGATTTAGACATTTGGTAGAATTTTTTGGCTGTTTGATTATCATGTGGGTGGCTATTCCCAGCGGGATACCATCTTCGTGTTTGTTAGGTTATATCCTTTGTGTTAATTCAATTTATTCACATATTTTGGTCCTTATTGGTACAGCGAGGATTTAGAAAACTATTCTGGAACGTCTAGTAAATTTTCGAAAGCCATAAAATATCTCTTTGTTAATTTAATGTCTGATGGAACGTGGTGCACCGTACGTGTTCAAGTGTTAATGGGACCCAAGGTTTCTCTGCATATTAGAGGATAACCAGAGAGCCCGTGGAATGCCAGAGATGCTGCTGCTTACGTCGACAATAACATGATCGACGCAGGACATTACACGGACCGTTATTTAACCGCAGGATCCAGCTGTATCTAGATTATAACTTGGAAATGTAACGCTGGTTTCGAATCTTCCCATAACGCCATGTGTTTTGAATTAAAACGGTCGCACGATCGACCAATAGTTTTAGAAAGGAAATTGCTGACGATGATCCTTGACCGAACTTTGTTTGCTCGTTAGAAGCATGTGGTGGTTTTAGGTGCGCCATCTATTGTCAAAAAGTTCCCAAACAGTTATATCTTTTGGTGAACTAAATATTGCTTGGTTGTTAGGTTAAAAGTAACCGTAATATTTTAACCAGACGGATTCTGTAGAAAGAAAAATTACATTTCTAACGACATATACATTTTTCAAAAATTCCTTATTTTCTCCGATTTTGCTTGCAACCTGTACTTTTATATTCTTTCTTTTGTAATATAATATATTAACACGCTGAATGTCGCGACAGTTTTACAAGGTTTGGCCGTGGCGCCACGGTGAACTTTTTATTATGACATACATATAATATTGAAATATTACCTACAACAGATATGCTACGGTGTATAATCATCGCTAATGAATTTATCTCACTGAGGTCACCGGTAACATCCGCGGCGCTGTAGTGCAATTTCACCCGATTCACTTACTTTTTGCGATTATCAATTATCTCATATTGTTTCTTCGCGTTGCTAAATAATTGTTCTACGTTATTGGATTCCGGGACCTATCATAAACCATAATCCATCCCTCGGTCATATTTATTCGGACCAGCAATAATCCTAAAGAATCGTCACAAGATGTGGCAGTTTTTACTTTATTGTCAATACCCTTAATTGCCATCAAACATCTTTCAAGTCGAAACGTTTTTTAGGGTTACTGTTCATTAAGGTAAAACACGGACATAGCGGGTTTTCCCATGTTCGACAGCTACTGGTGGAGGACGCACATAATATATTTCATGTATAAATAAAACTATTTTTATGTTTTACACTGTCACCGGTGACCGGCTCTCAACTTGGCCGTGGGGCGCCGTGGAGGTTAAGTTAACCTAACCCCAACCTAATCCCATGGCATTGAACGTGTTAAGTAATGTAATATAATAAAAATATAATAAGAAAAAGCTCGTCAGTAAATAGGATTCTATGGAACATTGTATCCGTATTTGTTAGCGTTCTATTGCTTGTTTTCAAGTACTTACAAATTAGAATAGCTAGAATTAGACAAAAAATCGCGCGCAAATCATTTTTAATGATTCTTGCATATTTTCTTAAAATCGAAGAAGCTTTTCTGCAACAGAAAACATGATCACGCGAAATGTGACCTATCGAAGGTAACAGAATTATTTAATCCATTTATCCACCTAAACTAGACGGTCTACTGTGTCAAGCCAGAACCAGGTCATTTTGGAACAAAAAATACTATCTGTATTTTCCGCAAGGAATGATCGAAAAAATTCAAGATTTTACTTAACTCCTTCGAAAGCTTTGGACAGCGGTGTAAAGTTTCTATATCCTCGTAATTCAATTTGCCTGTTCGATTCTGTATGATATAGCGCATGAATCAAATCGATTTATAGTGGCGCGGTTATTAACGTAATATGTACGCGTGTTTGGATTCGATAGGACGAACAAGTGTTCGACGCGATTAAATCGTGGTTGGTCAAGTTCCATTTGAACCGATACAAACGGCGTAATTTACGTAGTTCAGTTTGCTACCATACCTTTTAGTTTGCATCGTGGTATAACACAGATTCTTAGGATAACATTTACCCTCATATGATATGATACGCTTTACTTTATCGACGTATGATTTTCATCTCTACGACGCGATCCGATTTGATTTCGTTTGGTACAGTTTGACATAACTGGCTACGATACGTACCATGTAATGCTAGTTTGCTTTTTTCCTTCTTTCACGTTGTACATAACACGATTCCAATCGATTCAGCTCGAGTGCACGCGCTACGATTTAATTCGATTTGATAGGAAACAATGCAGTTTCCTACCATAGACCGCGGTAACGTTCGGTTTAACGTCGGATCGTAAACTATATTCGCTACGTAGCTACTCTAGCTGAATGCGATTTCGTACCATTCGAACGCATAATTATTGGAATCTTCGCAAAGAACGAAAAGATATGGAAGGCCCATTCACAATCGAATATCGACTGTCGTTTGCTTTTATGTGATTCGGATTTCCGTTTCAATGGGCAATTATTGTGGCTTCAGGTTCTCCCCGATGTAATTAAAACTGCATTACAGAACCGTCCGTTAAACGATCCCGTGCATCGATCCTTTCTATCGCCGTTTAATCGCGTATTACATATTTTATAACCTATCGATACTCGTGAACGTCGTACCACGCGGATAAGTCGACTCATGATACGGTTTATTGTGAGTGTTGTTTTTTTTCATTCTTTCAATAAAAAAGCGAAAAACCGAATTTCCCTTACCTTTTCGAGGGACAAATCGCCACCCTCGATCGCTCGAAAAGGGTACAGAGCTACCACGACCTTCGTTCTCATCATTATCTTGTCCTGCAACATGTATTGATTGTTACTCAATTTATCATTTTTACGTTGTTCAATTAAATCAAAAAATTAGGTTACTTAATTATTTAATTACGGAGAATGTTTTCTTTTTTGAGAAGTATATTATTACAATGTGGTAAATAATGTTTTATGGAAAATAGTGATATTTATCTGTCACCTCGTTTTCTTGTGGCGGAAGGATATGTAGCTCGTTGAAATATGAAAGGAGGATTTGTTACTTTACCTTGGTTTTAGAAGATGGCGTCCCAGGTGTGCCCCCTGGCATTATTGGAGTCGAGGGGGTCCCTGTAACATAAACATTACAAGTTTTCCTTAGCGACTGATTTGTTAAAATAAAAGATACCTTTATTTTAAAATCGATGTATTTCATATACAGTCGTTTACGATCAAGAGTATTAAATATATTTCCGTATTGGACATATTGTACCAAGTTAAAACTGCAAAATGTAGACGCTTTATGTGGGGCAGTAACTTAAAAAAAACGGAAATGTATTCTTATATTTTCTGACTTGAGTTTGTAGAAAAACTAATTTCTATCGTTCATGGAAGAGTTAATTTTAGTTACAAGTATATAATATAAAAAAAGGATATAATGAAGAAACACTTGTACGGTCTGTTGAAGTAATTACTTCAAGAAAAACTCTACATCCTTGCTTTTGTATATCCGTGAACTGCAAACCGCTGTTACAAAGAGAATAGGATTTAGTGAAAAAAATTCCAAACACGGAGAGGTGCATATTATTGTGCCCTTGAATATAAATTTTGTTTTAGATTACAAGGTCTAGAGACAAAAGAGCTATGAGTAGATTTCTATCGTTGTTTCTTGTAGCTTTCAGCTACAGCTACACACCAAGGTTAACTTTTTGGTAATGTCCTTTGCTGTAAATATATGAACATGCTCTCTATCCTTTTTCTTCCTAGTGTATTGTATCACTGAAAGAGTGAGCATCTGGATCAGCATACACTATACTTATACTTGTTTCAATATATTTTTCTATTACAAATTCATCCACTCGTTCCTCTATCAGTCAACCTGAACAATATCATACATTAAATTAATAAATAATGATAAATAAATTGTTGATTTTTACCTCATACACTATACCTGTACTTATAGTTGTTTCAATATATTTTTCTATTACAAATTCATCCAGTCGTTTTTCTATCACATAACCTCAACAATATCACACATTAAATTAATAAATAACGATAACAATTTACTTGATTTTGATCTCAATATACTCGTACTTATATTTCTATATATTTTCTATTACAAACTCATCCAGTCGTTTCTCTATTACTTAACCTCAACAACATCACACATTAAATTAATAAATAACGATAACAATTTACTTGATTTTGATCTCAACATACCTGTACTTATATTTCTATATATTTTTCTATTACAAATTCATCCAGTCGTTTCTCTATCACTTAACCTCAACAATATCATATATTAAATCAGTAAATAATGATAAATAAATTGTTAATTTTTACCTCATACACTATACCTGTACTTGTACTTATTTCAATATATTTTTCTATTACAAATTCATCCACTCGTTCCTCTATCAGTCAACCTGAACAATATCATGTATTAAATTAATAAATAATGATAACAATTTATTTGATCTTGACCTCATACATTGTACTTGTATTTATACTTGTTTCAATATATTTTTCTATACAAATTCATCCACTCGTTCCTCTATCAGTCAACCTGAACAATATCATGTATTAAATTAATAAATAATGATAACAATTTATTTGATCTTGACCTCATACACTATACCTACACTTATTGTTGAGGTTATTAAATGTATGAACAGAGGAACGCGTGGATGAATTGTAACATAGAAAATATATTTTAATACAGAAGTGTAAGTACAAGTAGGAATATAATTTGAGCTGGTCCTGATCCGCACGCTAGCAGTGTTACCCTATATCTGAAACCCCCAAAGCCGTCGTCCCCATTTTACTGTCTATGGTCTGCCTTCGTCCCAGTCTATTGTCTGTACGTTGTCGATGGCTTCAGTGCTTGAGAAGACCAGATGTAGAGTTTTCTTAGAAGTGGTGACCACTTCGACCACTCTCCCTAAAAACTCTACATCCCTACAAACAATTACCTCTTAATATCTTTTTTATTTCTCAAACCTAAATATTCATTTGTCTTAAATATTCAAATCTTGGTTTTGGCAACGCTTTTGTACATATATCTGCCAGTTGCTTTTCGCTTGTTACATACATTACATCAATTTCGCCCCTATTGTATAAATCTCGCAAGAAATGATATCTTACATCAATAATCAAAAATTACAAAATAATAATGATATCTTACATCTTCTTTGATGGAATTCTGCATTCTTAATTAATTCCACAGCACTAGTATTGTCTACACATAGCATATGCTTAAAGATCTCTATCTTCACCGTGTTGTCGAATGTTTCGACGATGTCGAACCATTCTTGTCGTACTGTCATATGATCCGTAGCTCCTGAGTCGAATGTCCAAACATCATGGTTTGCCGCTTGTATCGTTGAGGTGCTTTCTAATAGACCAATTCCGCTGTGATCTCGATTTTGATTTCTGGTTTCTTGGTTGTCTCTACTGTTGTTTCCTTTATTATTTTTAAAGCAATTTTTACTGGTGTGGCCTTTCCTTTTGCATATAAAGCATCTAAAACAATCCTTTTTTAGATGGCCAACTTTTCCACAATTGAAACAGCTTGGTCCTTGTTTCTCGTATTCACGTTTGCTTGGCTGCTTCTGCTGTTCCCTTTTATATTTTTTACCTTTTGTTACCAGCGCCACCGATGTTCCCTGGTCGTCTTTCTTCCATCTGATTTCTTCTGTCATCAGCCTGGTACTAAGCCTGTCTAAGGTCTTCTTTCCTTCTTCCACCGAATCCCACGCACTGTGAAAATGATCGAATTTGTTTGGTAACACCGATAAAATGCGTGTTATCAGCATTTTCTCGCCAATTTCACTCCCAAGGGCTTTCATCTTCGCCGCTATGAGTTCCAACTTTGATAGGTTGTGAGAGACATTTTCAGATTCTTCCCATTTAAAATCGAAGAACTGCTTCTGGACCATATTTAAATTCTCATCCGACTTCATGTCATATACTGTATTCAGCTTTTTCCACATTTCATGTGCTGTTGTGCAACATAAAAGAAGATCGAACGGTTTCTTTCCTACTGAGGTCACGATTAATTTTCTCGCTAATCGATCTGCTTTCAAAAATCTTTCACGGGCGATTTCTTCCTCCGCGCTGTTACCTGGATGACACAGATTCCCTTCACACACGTTGATCAGGTCGCCATCTTCCTCCAAAAGCGTACGCATGACAAAACGCCACTGGAGCCAGTTTTCTTCGCCACGTAACATCCCGATCTTCGCACTTGCTAATTCCATTTTAACACTACCACTTACTTTACTAAGCACAACACTTTAACAATTTATTCACTTCGCGTTGCTACCTTACAATTTACAGCTCTGGGCCCATAACCTGTTGAGGTTATTAGATGTACGAACAGAGGAACGCGTGGATAAATTGTAAAGCACAAAATATATTTTAATACAGATGTGTAAGTACAAGTAGAAATATAATCTGAGCTAGTCCAAATCCGCACGCTAGCAGTGTTGTCCTATAACTGAAAACCCCGAAGCCATTGTCACATTGTCGAGGGTTGGATGATAAAATAAAATAGCTGAGTCGTAACACAACTATTAATTTTGTTTTAATTAAACTTTATTATGAATTCAGCAATCACAATGGAATACACACTGAATTAACACACATAAATCACAATTCACTCCAACCAGGTTATGTAAAACCCAGTTACACCGATACGTTAAGTACGCGACTGTTATAAGGGTAGACACCGGTAAAGATATGTTGACTATTCTAAGGATACCGAATAAGTGAGTTTTACTGATGATACTGTGTCTGAGCAAAGCTAGGAGTGGGTGTGTCTAAGGACACGGAACTATCGGATTTGTTGATGACAATTTTGGTTAGGGAAGTGAGGGAAGTAGACACCGTTTCCGATTGGATAATAAAAAGGTTGATGGTCCAGGAAGGGTTTTAACCGCCCTCGCGAGAAAGTTGCTAACGGAACGTACCAGACGCGAGGAAAATTAACTTTCCGTGTTAACCCGTAGTAAACAATAAACGTAAAAGGAAACCTAAGACAAGAGATACTCGCTTGGTCTGAAGGACCGTAACTAAGAAAATTCCAAGACCCCTGGTGGGTACTTAAGACTATTGAGGGTACGCTCCAAGGATGTGCAAACATCTGGGCGGGCACCACCCTGCCTGCGGTGCGTGGCCTGATCTCTGATGTGTCTACTGTCTATGGCCTGCCTTCGTCTCAGTCTATTGTCTATACGCTATCGATGGCTACAGTGTTTGAGAAAACTAAAAAGACCAGATGTAGAGTTTTCTTAGAAATGGTGACTACTTCAACGTAAATAATAATAACAATTTATCTGATTTTGACCTCATACACTATATCTGTACTTATACTTATACCTATACTTATGCTTGTTTCAATATATTTTTCTATTACAAATTCATCCACTCGTTCCTCTATCAGTTAACCTGAACAATATCGTGTATTAAATTAATAAATAATGATAACAATTTACTTGATTTGATCTCATACACTATACCTGTACTTATAGTTGTTTCAATATATTTTTCTGTTACAAATTCATCCACTCGTTCCTCTATCACTTAACCTCAACAATATCACACATTAAATTAATAAATAACGATAACAATTTACTTGCTTTTGATCTCACTATACCTATACTTATATTTCTATATATTTTTCTATTAAAAATTCATCCAGTCGTTTTTCTATCACTTAACCTCAACAATATCACACATTAAATTATTAAATAACGATAACAATTTACTTGCTTTTGATCTCACTATACCTATACTTATATTTCTATATATTTTTCTATTAAAAATTCATCCAGTCGTTTCTCTATCACTTAACCTCAACAATATCACATATTTAATTAATAAATAACGATAACAATTTACTTGATTTTGATCTCACTATACCTATACTTATATTTCTATATATTCTTCTATTAAAAATTCATCCAGTCGTTTCTCTATCACTTAACCTCAACAATATCACACATTAAATTAATAAATAACGATAACAATTTACTTGCTTTTGATCTCACTATACCTATACTTATGTTTCTATATATTTTTCTATTAAAAATTCATCCAGTCGTTTCTCTATCACTTAACCTCAACAATATCACATATTTAATTAATAAATAACGATAACAATTTACTTGCTTTTGATCTCACTATATCTATACTTATATTTCTATATATTTTTCTATTAAAAATTCATCCAGTCGTTTCTCTATCACTTAACCTCAACAATATCACATATTTAATTAATAAATAACGATAACAATTTACTTGATTTTGATCTCACTATACCTATACTTATATTTCTATATATTTTTCTGTTACAAATTCATCCAGTCGTTTCTCTATCACTTAACCTCAACAATATCACACATTAAATTAATAAATAACGATAACAATTTACTTGCTTTTGATCTCAGTATACCTATACTTATATTTCTATATATTTTTCTATTAAAAATTCATCCAGTCGTTTCTCTATCACTTAACCTCAACAATATCACACATTAAATTAATAAATAACGATAACAATTTACTTGATTTTGATCTCACTATACCTATACTTATATTTCTATATATTTTTCTATTAAAAATTCATCCAGTCGTTTCTCTATCACTTAACCTCAACAATATCACACATTTAATTAATAAATAACGATAACAATTTACTTGCTTTTGATCTCACTATACCTATACTTATATTTCTATATATTTTTCTATTAAAAATTCATCCAGTCGTTTCTCTATCACTTAACCTCAACAATATCACACATTAAATTATTAAATAACGATAACAATTTACTTGCTTTTGATCTCACTATACCTATACTTATATTTCTATATATTTTTCTATTAAAAATTCATCCAGTCGTTTCTCTATCACTTAACCTCAACAATATCACACATTAAATTAATAAATAACGATAACAATTTACTTGCTTTTGATCTCACTATATCTATACTTATATTTCTATATATTTTTCTATTAAAAATTCATCCAGTCGTTTTTCTATCACTTAACCTCAACAATATCACACATTAAATTATTAAATAACGATAACAATTTACTTAATTTGATCTCACTATACCTGTACTTATATTTCTATATATTTTTCTGTTTCAAATTCATCCAGTCGTTTCTCTATCACTTAACCTCAACAATATCACACATTAAATTATTAAATAACGATAACAATTTACTTGCTTTTAATCTCACTATACCTAT
Source organism: Bombus huntii (assembly GCF_024542735.1). Lineage (NCBI taxonomy): Eukaryota > Metazoa > Arthropoda > Insecta > Hymenoptera > Apidae > Bombus > Bombus huntii. The sequence goes on along the minus strand of NC_066255.1, from coordinate 1,950,578 downwards.
ACTTATATTTCTATATATTTTTCTATTAAAAATTCATCCAGTCGTTTCTCTATCACTTAACCTCAACAATATCACATATTTAATTAATAAATAACGATAACTTACTTGAATTTACTTGATTTTGATCTCACTATACCTATACTTATATTTCTATATATTTTTCTATTACAAATTCATCCAGTCGTTCTTCTATCAGTCAACCTAAACAGGGTCTGCAATTTAGAACTAGATTTCATTTTTCGAAACATTCGCCATTAGTCTGAGTTTTTCACGGCAGCGAAGCTGCTTGGTTCGTTTCCTGGGATAATTATCGAATGTAGCATGGAGAAGACTTTGGAGAAGAGATCTCATAACTTACGTCTAATGAGCTTACGTTGCTTGCGATGTTTTTAATGAATACTAATGAACTCTAAAATTTCGTTCTCCTTTCCTCCAAAGGAAAAGTCCGGTCTGCGAAGCGAGCTTTTTTAACCGAGAATAATTGCACTCATTCTCGTAGGAACGGTCTATGAATGAGAAAGAAAAGGACAACTTTTTTTTCTTTAATCTAACAAACAAATTCTACGATGTTCGCTTCTTTTCTCATCGTCTTAAATCGCCTTAATTAACAATGAATTATGAAATGGAAAGATTGCAACTTTTTGACGAAATATTTATTGGCAGAATAACCGATGCTGTTACGTAGGTGAGTTGTAAAGTAGAATTCAACTGGAATTATAGTGGATTTTATTATTGAGCCAATTAATCAACTCTTTCTCTCTCTCTCTCTTCTCGTTGGTAATTAAGCAGAGATTAAAAGTTTTCGTTCTATTTATTTCTCCGTTACGAGTTCAGACAATAATCGTAACGAACGTCCACAGAATATTATTCATTTGTGAAACAGGATGTTGAAAAATTCGTTTAATTCGGTCGACTAATAATGACATCTTCGTTTGCATCAGACGTTTGAGAAATGTTGCAGTTAAACTTTGAACAGCGATTTGTCGATCTATAGTATAATAATTTATGATACAGAGAACTATAGTTAAAGTACAGTTCTCGAGAAGACTACAGAAAATGCTTTCGTTCAACGAATATCTGTAAAAATATCATTATATCAGATATTCGAACGTCTACGTTTCTAAATATCCAAATTTATTTTAAATAAAATGCAAATCATTTTGAGAAATAAAAAAACATTCAAATTACATAAACGATGAAATACAAATATTGACGAGATGAAATTCCTTTTTTTTTTGTACCTGACCGAAGTGTCGAGCGTTAAAACAGCTACTCGTTTCGTAGAATCTCGCTCGAAGGTTTCAAACATTCGTCGCAAGCAAAGCAGACGAGCCACTCTATCGGGTGTTCTAATAACGCACGCGAACATCCAGTGAACACGCTAATAGACAACAATATATCCATTCGTGTTTTATGATACATCCTCTGTATCTCGTAATATTCGTTCCAAGCTAGGAAAGAATCATAACGAATCGTAAAAAAAGAAAATAAAAAAAAAAACGGATATGAGAGGAAAAAAGAAATGACGAGAACAAACGATGGGTAGGTCATCGGCTAAATATTTTCGTTTGCTGTGAATCGACCGATTTACTTCGATGTCAGCGGTATCGAGCCTGATGTTTCGTTAATATTTTGCGAACAGCACGTCGAGCATCGTTTCGATATTCGCACAGCTTTTCCTCTTTTATAGTTTTCATTTCTATCTAGATATGTCGCAACAATAGAGTTGCAGCTTCGTTCTGCATATTTCCTTTCCTATCTTTTTTTCGTCTGTATATCTTTTTTTACCTCGAAGCGAACTCAGCTTCAAACGTAACCTTTATACGAGAATATGGCTGTGTTGCCAATTGTTCACTTGCCTGGCAACGAGACGGATGAATGAACATTTACAAAATTAAACGGATCAAGTTATCTTATCGAGAAATTCAATCCCCCGCGGCATCTCGTCGAATTTTATTTACTTTTAACGTCTCGTCGCCGATCTACGTTTCATATTTCTCCACGAGGAACGCTCGTCCAGTCGATCTATCCGACTTTCTTTCCAAATTACTGTTTTCTGTCTTCGTTATTCAATATGTACAGTACATCCTTCCATGGAACGCTAGAAGGAAACTGTTAGCTCAGTTTAACAAAATTGTTGCTAGTACTTCACACTCTGACAGTCGTAGCAAAAAATTTTTTTTATTATTTAATTTGTACTTTACAATTTGTCCAGCTGGACATTCGGTAAATTCGGGGAGTTCTCTGGAAGAAAGATTCTATAGGTCTATTAGAGATATATACGGACTTTCTTTCATTTCATAAATATAAAGAAGAGAAAATTTCTTTAAGTTCAATTGTAATCATAAGACTGCGAATTTGTATATTACATTTGTGGAAAATTTGAAAATGCAAAAATGCACTTAATGTATATGAAAATATAGAAATTTATCCAACGTATAATCCTCTCTATAACGTTCGGTAGGTAAAGTAATTCTCTATTTGGGTTTCAGTTTTTTAATTGTATTTATGGAAGTATCGTTTTGTATAAATATTCACGGTTTGATAATTACCAATTCGAATGTACCTAATATTAAAAGACTAGAACTAATACTTTCGACGCAGTCTTATGAGTCTCTTTTCTCAGAAGTATAGTATACAATAAGTATAGGCAGCAATAACGAGATATAATAACATTAAAAATATGAACTATATAGTATATCATACGTCTCGTGTTATACTATTTGCAATAGGTATTACGTATTGTTCGAGAACATTGAGTTTGAGGATGTTTTCGAAACGAGCAATTTGCATCGATACCCAGCTTTCTCTACGGATCATATTTCTGTTTTCTCTTGGTTTCAGGCAGCGACTCTTTGTTGGTCTCAATTAGCGTGACGCGTAACGAGCTGCAGCTCGTTAGCTGACCGATTCGTTGATAAAATACACGATTCCATGATCCCTGTACAACCAACTGGATTTTTCGTTTTAATTACTCTTTCCTCTTAAAACTTTCAAACCTTTAGATCAACCGGATTCTAGTTGCCTGAATGATAACCATAATAGCACTTTCTTAACTGGCAAAGATTTTGCTTCGTTCACTGTTACGATCTCCACCAGTTCTAGTAACTGATTGATGGTGCTTCAAAAGCACCCTTCGATCGAGTTAACCCTTTGCACTTCTATATCGAGTGTGATTCGACATCAATTTTTATCTCAGGAGTTCCTTTGTCGAGTCCCACTCGACATTCTTTCATGTCCAAATCAATAGATGTCGCGCACAGGTTATCGATGCTCTTACCGAACTGGCTTACTTACCTAACTTATATCAATCTGCTCAGAGTTTGAAAATTGTATACCTGTCACCCTCTAAATATTTACAACGAGTGAAAGGCGCGAAATAAATAAGGACTTTGACAGTAGTGGTAGTGATGACTATATGCGAGAAGTAGATCTTGAGTACAATATAGTCGCTAAGCGTTGGGAGCTGCTGGTAACGAAATTGAAATAAAATTCCGAGTGCAAATGGTTAATACTATGGAGGAAATTTTGGCGAAATTAGCAATGTTAATCAATTCCATCGTATGACAGTAACAGGCTTGACAATAAGACGAAGATTTACAAGTGAATTGTACGAATTACAATTCGATCGATGGTATTTACGATACAAAATTGTAAGAATATGAAAACTGTTTGTGTAATAAATGTTTATAACCTATGCTTTGTCACTTGGTAATTTACTATCGTGTAAAAAGGTTTCAGTTTTACGTTCGTTAAATAAATAATTATGCCAGATGTTCGTGTCTCGTTCGTATTCGACGAAGAAAAGAGAAATATACTTTCTTCGATAATTGATCAATAAAGAGGTAAGATCGCGACTAGTGGCCAATTAGCAAACTAATCGTAGCAATCGGCTACTCTAGCACGCAACTTCGTGCTATCCTTCTGGTCGTTAGCTTTTATTTTATTTTTTATTTTTTCTATTATTTAATTTGTACTTTACAATTTGTCCAGCTGGACATTCGGTAAATTTTTCTAGTGCTTTTATTTGAAAACATACCACGACGCCAGAAATTGCAACGGATCCATGATCCAGCCAAAGCGAGCCATCGAGCCTCTCCTATGCCTCCTTCCACACCACTTTTCTGAAGATGCTATCGTCGAACGTTTAAGTGAAAGCTCTAGAACCACACAGACTACGCGTGAACGCGCGTTTTACACAGGTATTTTTACCTCACCAACTACCCTCGAATTTTGTATGTTTTCACGCCGAATAAACAGAGAAAATAAATAAACAGAGAAAATAAATAAATAAATAATATAGAAAAACGGAGAAACACGGAGCAACTACGCGCGACGAAGAGACGTGGATTTTAAAGGGAATAATAGATATATATATATATAGTTAGGTTATCACTCGCGAACTGTAACCGAACTTCACGTGTTCCCGACGCGTCCCAAGAAACAGCCGAAGAAGAAAGATTTAATCGAGAGAAGAAATATTTTATTGCAAAGAAATATGAAAACCTGTAGGAACCACGTACAACGAGGAGACGTGAATTCTACAGGTAATGATACCTAGATGGTTAAGCTTTCACTCGCGAACTGTGATCTAACTTCACGTGTTTTTCAGATAAGTCGAGATCGAGAGGAATAACACACGCCGTACGAGAAAAAGATACGGAGATATAGAGAATGAAAACACCACACGATGAAGAAACGTGGCTTTTAAGGAGAATATGGTATATGGTTAGTACGATGACTAAGAGAAACGCGGTTGCAAGCAAGAGTGCAGGTGCGTGCACCGGCAGCACTGAATGCCGGAATATCAACGGTGAGCGAAGGACGATACCACAGCTAGTCTCCACCCTGTCTAGACAAAATCAATGCGACCTCAACCTCCTGCATCCCCTCCAGCATCCCTTAGACCGTTCAACGTCCCCACGTGCGTGCGTGCCTGCCTGCCTGCCTGCCTGCCCTGCGTCCCTCTCTCTTTCGAAGTTCCTCTTCATGTCTAGTTTCATTACCGGAAGCAGTCTGCCGCTGCTTCACTCTATGGAGTGTGTACTACGTTCACCGACTACGGATACAAGTTGCTACTTCTTCCTTTCTCTTGCTCCTCTTCTACCTTCGCCATTTCTTTTTCTCTTCCTTGTTTATCTCTTTTGTTCTTTCCTTGGTCTTATCTCTTTTCTATTTTTGTAGGGAACATGCTGTTTCATTCGACCGGCACGATGGTCCTCGTCACACATAGCGATGTAGATATTTGTGAGTGCTACACACGCACGAAGAGACAAGAGCGAACGGATCGAGGGAAAATGGAACGAGGGAATGCAATTTGAGACTGTTAAAATGTCAGCGATTTTTGCGACCGGACAGGAAATGTTTATTAACGGCCGTTGCCGGCACCAGGTTTTATACAGCCGGATTTCGTTTCGCTGAAATACGGCTGTTTGGAAAACCGATAATGCGTGTAAAAATGTTCGTGTCACCGAGAGGCGGTGCGAAAGAAGCTGCCGGGATTCGATACGGGCGTAGTGTGCGACACGCCAGTTCTGGACTTACGAATAGCAAGTCACTGTTGAGTCTCACTAACGAACAGTTAATTTCGCGTAGTATCACGCTCTTTCCTTTATTCATCGTGACAGCGTCAGTTCGTAATAGCGTGAGCAATTTTATAATACGTTTTTGTGCTACTTGATCGAAACGATGTCCAATCAATACTCCAGTCAAAGGGCAGAGTAGCTCCTGACAATTTTCACAAGTGGCGATACTATAAGAAAGTAAACTTGACAATGAGAAACGTAATATTAGATCGTCTAAGCAATGCATTCGACAGATGAAACTAAGTGAAAATTGTTTAAAAGCAATAGGATATTGTAGAAAACCAGCATGATCGCATGAAATCCTACTATTCTGCTCTATAGTTAAATCTATTCTGATACTTTTATTAGTGTGAAACGTAGTTTCGCAGAACATATCAAAACATTTTCACGGAAGAGCAGAATATTGTAAAAGTCGTACACGATCATAAAAAACGTCTATCGTGATAAATGCGTAAATATTGAATAATACAGCAGACATACGTACTACTTTTTTTTTTATTTATTTATTAAAATTACAATCAATTCTCGCGTTGAGAATTTTCAGTAATTTTTCTGGCGTGGCGCAGTGACATGGCTGATTATTTATAATAAATTAATACTTATTATAGATAAGTATAATTTATAAGTAAGTATTATAAATAAGTGAATATTACTTAATTTAGATAACTAATTGAATCTAGCGTTTAGGTCTAGCGGGTAGTGCCCCCATACGTACTACATGAAAACTAAACCAAATCACAGAGACTACACTACCACATAGTCAGTCCGGCTATGTTACCATCGATATACCATCGTGGAGCTCTTTCCGTATCATCGGACAGTAAAAACGTATCGGCACGCTCTATTTGTTTGTTCGTTTCAGTCAAGTATTTGCATCCATATCTCGCCTTGAGACGAGAGTAGACGTTCTTAAAGCATTCGAGGGCGAGACACGATCGCGATGCATTAATCTAAAAAATTGATGAACCGCGATACAACAGTCTGTCTTTCTCCTCTCATTTCACCTCCTGTGAACTGTGCGATGGAAACAAAAGAATTAACCTCGACCGATAGAATCGTCCGCGGTAATTGCTCGTTGGGGCGACAAAATGTTCGCTAGAAACACGAATACTTCTATCGATGGAGAAAAGAACGCTGGAACAGTTGACCTGTTTCGAGTAGTTGCTCTGTATACGATACACGACACACGCGTCGCCCATTGTACGGTTAGCGAGCGCGAATACGTTATTACTTGCTATTATCGCCGCTACCGAATGTTTCATATTGTTTTCCATTCTTCAACGATTTCTCAACATCGTTCGAATGCAGTCGAGGTAGAAAAATATTCAGCCGAGAACGTTTTACGGTTTCTACAAATTTATTACCGCGGCTTTATTATCTTCCGTTTGACAAATTGCGTTGATAAGTGTACTTCGCAGCGTGGCTCGAACAATTCTCTTGATTCTTTGAAAGGTTTACGATACCTCCATCGCGCCATGATTTTCTCGAACGTGTATAGATTTTTATATTTTACGTCCAGTAGTTTACGATCTGCGTTCTGCTGTTCTTATCATCTGGGTTATTCAGCAACCAATGTTTCTGGTAACAATGAAATGCTTCTTACGAGATTTTGTATATTATTGTTATTTGATAACTATCGTATTATTTCTCTCTTTTTTCGGTTATCTTTATGATATAGATTAAAAAGGAAACACCCAACAGATCTCACAAAGGACATAACCTAACAAACAAACACTCACCAAACTAAAGAAATAAATCAATCAAATTCGAAGATGGTATCCCACTGGGGGTAGCCATCCACATGTTATATTATTATACCACTAAGCTATAATATTTTACCAAATGCCCTACTGGACAAATTGTAAAATGTAAATAAATAAATAAAAAAAAATCTTTATGATATATAAACTTTGTGAAACTGTCCTGAAACAGCCAAGATTTTTATCACCAGGTTTACATCAAATAATTTATATATAGTATAATTTATATATATAGATCTGGCTCTCGTAATTGTATAAATATTGTATAGCAATGTTCAAATTATATATATATATATAGATCCAGATAGTTTTTAATTTGAAAATTGCTGTTTACCCTGATCTAATTTAAATTTGTATAATTGCAAGGGGAAACATATCATTTCAGTTAATCATCAACGAAGGTTCGATTAACGATCTTCATTTCAAAATGTTATTTATTTCGAAATAACATTTATTAAGTAATAATCTAATGGTAAAGCGGGTTATATCTGAAATTCTGCAAAGGCTTTAATTAAAAAGATTATTGAATTCCTGTCGAGTAAGATCTGTCTCATTACGAGAGTATTTAATCTACCGAAATTTCAGATTCCTCAATGAGAGAGAGAAATTTCGATAGACATGTTCCACGAGTAGAAAGTTCTTGGAAAAAAAGGAGAAACATGTTCGTTTCGATTGAAACCGAGACTGTTCGTCCTCGGAACTAGGACACGATTCTTCTGCTAATTTGAAAGCAGTTTATTAATTTATCAGCGGCTGAATTTTTTCGAAAAACCGGGCGATACTTCGTTCAAGCGAATTTTTTTAGAATTTTTCATCTTAATTACAGAGACGCAGGCGATTTCGGATAAAATGTTTTTGTTTAAAAGTTTCCCTTTGCCCACTTAACCCCGTTCACTACGTTCGTGAAATTCTGTGTTTCGCATTGTAAATTGCTTGCAGATAATTATCTTAGAATATTCGCGCGGTCGAACGTGTCCTGTAAATTAACTAGAAGAGAGATAGCGAGGGAAAAGGAAGAGAAATTTGAAGTGTATAGGCCGTGATAGTTGTAGTTGCGGATGTAGATGTCACTGCTGGGGTACTGCTGCTTTTCTACTAATTTAGATGCGTGGAAAGAAAAATGGGACCATGGGATTTGAACCTGGGTCCCGAACGTTCATAACCTAAGGCGCTAACCACTGCGCTGCTGTCGTCTGACACTAGTTGGCGTCGTCCGGTGGTATTTGCTGTCGAGTGTCGCCACAAATTAAATGATTTTTCATTAACCACCATTTTAAACTTTCAAATGATCAACATTTGTTTGGGCGAAATGTCTTAATGGAAATGCTTCCAAAATGTGGGATATTTTGAATGTACAGAAATTCTTGACAAATGTTATTACCAATGCGAGTTATATATTGAGTTGGCAACTAAGTGATTGCGAATTTTGGATTGGAACAAAGGAATCTACAGGAATTCTACGATATTTTCAAATCACCACCTTATTCCATTTCTCATAATCCCAAAATACCAAAATTGCAAAAAAGTCTCGGCTCTAGAAATTATGCAAAATTTTCTTTACATCTAATATATTTCAATCTTCTCTCACTTTGAAAATTCCCAAACTTCTATTAACGGAGTTATGCTAATGGAATTGCACAAAAACTTTTCACTGTCTCTCATTTTGCTTCTTTGGTATCTTGGGAAATTTTGAAATTTTCGCTATTGAATGGAAAGTATATTTAACAGTATATCTGTAGCTGATTTAGATTTACAAATTGTTGATTGCATTAAAAGGTAGCAAGTGTTGCTTTGTATATATGTAAGATCGTTAATCACGTGGTAATTCAGGTGATCGATTCTGAAGTCTGAAAATCGAGTTTATTGTGAAAATACTTAAATGAAATACAGGACTAAATAATAACAATTAATAACGGTAATAATTAAATAACAACAACCAATTAATAACAGTAAACAATAAATAACAAGTTTTGTGCAGTGTCTACCTGAAAATCGAGAATCGATTTTCAACGTTCTGAGCTATCGATCTTTCTCCGTCAATCTTCAATGTTTTAAATAATTACTCTTTCTTCTATGGTCTTGTCTATCTCTGATGTTGCTCTCTGTCCGTCCGTTTGGGAAATGAGCGTCTCTCAAGATGGCTGTCCGTAAACAAAGAAAGTCGTTCTGTTCGTGAAACAAAGAAAGTCCCTAGCACCCTTGAACTCTAGGGAGTTTACATATATATATATATACTTAATATAATAATTTTATTAATATCAATTTTTATTTTATGAAAGAAATTATATTATAAACAACACTTATATAAATATAATATTCATAAATTAAAAAATTAAACTTTTTTATATATATACATATATAAATAAATATAAAAAAGTTAATTAAATAATTCTACAATTTAAATATTAAAAATAATTAATTATTAATATTAATTTTTATTTAGTTGACTAATTCGTTAATTCCTACACTGTGGTACAATTTACCGAATGTCCAGCTGGACAAATTGTAAAGTACAAATTAAATAAGAAAAAAAAAAGAAGAACTTTGGTACAATTCATGCAGATATACTGTTGCTATAAATAGACCTAAGAGTACTCATGAGCTGCAGCGCACGTAAGATCGTCTACAGGAAGGAAATTCCCTGTTATCGGTTCCAGTTTACCCTGGATCTATCTTTTCCACCATAGAGATATCCCTTCTCTTCCCCCATGAATCGCTTCGATCTATTGTGGATCCGCGCAACCAGAAATACCTCAATCTCCCAAAAGTTCGCGGAAATGGAAGAGGAAGATTAGGGAAGACGGAAGGTTCTCTCTCGATCAAAATTCAGAATCCGGCTGCGATCGTTGATAGAGGAGGAAACTCTGGTTCCTGTGCACCGACGATGATCAATATTCGTCACATGGAGAGATGGGTAGGGGTCGACATTGTCAGGGTTGGTTGGACGATTCTTCATACCATATCGTGCAACTGTTGCCTCCACGAGAAATGATCTTTCACGCATTGAGAGCTAAGCGCTGGAACGTCATCAGGGAAATCTTTCCACGCTCGTTTTCGTTTCCGTGTTGAAAGCTTTATTGCCGCGTGATTCTCGATATTATTATTGCACAGCCAGGTCCCTCGAGCTTCTCTATCTTCCCCTGTTTTATACTGTGTATTTACAATGGAACCTACTAGACGCTCGCATCATTATTTTTATTTCATTGTTCCTTTTTTAAATTCGTCCAGTGGAAAAATATTAAAGTTAATGCATTTGTATATGTATACATCCAGGTAGTTTTTAATTTGAAAATTGCTGTTTACACTGATCTAATTTAAATTTGTATAATTGCAAGGGGAAAAATATTAGAGTTAATGCTTTTGTATGTGTACAGATCCAGGTAGTTTTTAATTTGAAAATTGCTGTTTACACTGATCTAATTTAAATTTGTATAATTGCAAGGGGAAAGATATTAGAGTTAATGCATTTGTATGTGTACAGATCCAGACAGTTTTTAATTTGAAAATTGCTGTTTACACTGATCTAATTTAAATTTGTATAATTGCAAGGGGAAAAATATTAGAGTTAATGCATTTTTATGTGTACAGATCCAGACAGTTTTTAATTTGAAAATTGCTGTTTACACTGATCTAATTTAAATTTATATAATTGCAAGAGGAAACAGAATATCTATGTAGAAATCATGGGTTTCAGGGGTATATTATTTTTTAGAAAATTAGTCAAATATGTTATTGCTACCTGTAATTCGCAGATTTATCAAACCATTATTTTGGTAAATATTGGATTGACAACTAGGTGATTACGGGTTTTATTATGAGGTGGTATTGACAAAATCCGCAATCACTTAGTTGCCAACCCAATACATTTAAATATTTAGATACGCGTATAACAATAATTGTACGGATTAAAATACGAAAACATTAATTACCGTTAATTAATACGACAGCCGTATATTAATGTTAAGGTTTTATCTCGTAACAGAGAGAGAGAGAGGAAATGCGTGGATGAATGTATAATAGAAAAATATATTTAAGCAAGTTTAATTATAATGTAATTAAGTACAATGTGTATGTTAGTTCAGATTCGTACACTGCTGGCAACGTTACTTTATGAAAGAGCTTCGAAGCCATGAGTCTATGAGTATTTATACAATTATGGAAAACTGGTCTATCTGTACACCATTGCATTATCTATGCATGTTCCTAGAAAACTATGAGGCTGAGAGGCCCTTTAAATTGATTTAGTGCTAAACAATGCTCAATGGCTTCGAGGGCAAAGAAAACTAAACTTTAGAAAAGATACGGAGTTTTCCTTGAAGTTTTTTTTTTATTATTATTTAATTTGTACTTTGCAATTTATCCAGCTGAACATTCGCTAAATTTCCTTGAAGTGAGGCCTACTTCAATAATGAAAAATCACATGGATTGAATATACGTGCTTTTCAAACAGATTCGAATCTGTTACTGGTCTTCATATTTTTGTACTGTAGAGCCCTCTTCATGGACATTGAGAAAGCATTTGACAAAGCGAACCTTGGAAGATGCCCCAGAAATATTCGGAGTGTTCAACGATATCATTTGTTTAACAATCAACAATCAACAATCCTCGCCTTCAACTGGTTTCGTACAATTCTCCATTACCACTGACTTTCTCGCTTCTCCACTCGACTTGCTTCGACGTTGAAATTTGATCCTTCGCACTTCGCTGTTCAAACTCGAATACCTCTGTTTACAGATTTGTTTCTTTTGTTGCCCTTCGATATCCCCACTACGCGCGCGTTCGTTAGACGTACGCGACTGTTGCCACGTACGCTTTCTTCCAAATATTCGGCGAAAGGACCGTAGGGATATCGATGGCTCATTAGGCATATCAGCCTTACGCTTCGATGATGTGTTTTGTGTCGCGAAGTCGTCGGAAAGTTCCATCGTCGAATGCCGTCGGAAAGTTTCGTCGTCGAGTGCCGCCACAAATATTTTCACAGCGCAGCGGGAGACTTCAATGCAAAGCACTAAGCCAGGCAAAGCACAGACACGGCTGTACTAGTCAGGCGCACTAATGCAGAAACAGCAACCACATTACTGCAAGAGCACATCAGAAAATAGAAAAATGGCTACCAGATAAACAAATAAAAGCAAACCCCAGTAAATGCAACGATATTATATTTACACTAAGAAAACGGGAATCACCAAATATCCAATTAAATGGCACGCGTATAACACAAACAAGGCAAGTTAAATACCTGGAACTTCACTTAGACACACAACTTACATGGAAGCATACTAAATCAATTATAGACAAAATACGGATAAAAAGAAGACAAATGTACTGGTTAACTAGTCGAAGTTCTAAACTTAGCATAGAAAATAAACTAAAAATCTACAAAACGATAGTAAAACCAATTTGGACGTACGGAATACCACTACGAGGGACAGCAGCAATGCGCCACATAAATAAACTAGAGTCGCTACAATCGAAGATATTGAGAACCATAGCGAACGCCCTCTGGTATGTCAGAAACGAGGATATACGTAAAGACTTGAAAATACCAACGGTGAAAGAAGAAATCGGCAGGTACGCAAAAATATACAAGGAAAGAACGGCAACACAGCCAAACCAGCTGGCTGCCGAAGCGAGCAGAACTCTGATAGAAAGAAGACTAAAAAGAAAACAGCCCACTGACCTCGCTAAGGAAATAAAATGGTCAAAATCGAAGATGATATCCCGCTGGGGGTAGCCATCCACATGTTATTTAGTAATTAAGTTAGAAAAATTTACCAAATGTCCAGTTGGACAAATTGTAAAGTACAAATAAAATAATAAAAAAAATATTTTTGTAATGTCTAAATATTACCACGAGTCGTGTAAATTCTAAAAAGCAATTTCAGAAAGATTGCATGGGTATTATCGTGTCTCGTTATAGTTCAATATACGTAAAATAAGGATTCTTGAGAGGATTCTAAGAAAATCTTTCGTTAATAGAGTTGGTGAGAGTGAAATTGATCGGGTATATACTGGAAATGAAAAGAAAACTTGAAAAGAGTTTCGTTCGCGAATCTGGCAATGGTTCCATTATGATCTATCCTGTTGGAACCGTGGCGTGTTTATAGAGCGATAAAGAGCCGCTCGCTTTTGCATATCTGGGGCGTACAAATCAAGCCATAATGATCCGCGAGGTTTGACTTGAACGCGAAAGGCACAGGGGGCTTCTGTAGGAGAATCGTTATTTTCCTCAAGGAACAGTATGGTCGTATTCACCTTACCTTTTACAAAGATTTGTTGCATAATATATTTATATATATTGATATATAGATAATATAGAGAGAAACACAACAATAGAAACATACAGTAGGAAGATAGCAACGTTGTTTTTGTAGTTTATAAAAGAAATTCTTACAGTCTGTGAGAAATCATCTCTGATGAATTTTTATCAACCGTAGAGAATCACAGGTAAGACTAGCAAATTATACCATTGGGTTGGCAACTAAGTAATTGCGGATTTTGCCATTAGGTGGCCATTGGTAAAATCCACAATCACTTAGTTACCAACCCAATAGAAGAGAAATTCAATTTTTATAGTATACGTTTCACTGTTACCATCACCGTTACTATACTGCGCAGTTTTACACATTTATGCGAGCTTGACAGATGCAAAAATATAACAGAATGCATATAACAAATAGAAATATACAAAATATTCAATGTAGAATATTTGTTATAATTTTTAATGGATAAAACGAATCTCCATCTAAGTTCCATTCTTTTAGTTGTGCACATAAACATATTGCATAAAAATTCACAGTTTAAGTAGATAAACGAATAATTTTATTTCAGCCTGGCGGGCTTACCAATAACTATTTAAAATTGTATAAAAATAGTATGTGAATGAGAGATACGAAGGTATTAGTATTCAACAAGAGTATTAGGGAACATCAATTTTGGAGGCGAAATTTGCGCGAGCGAAGTTTAAATCAGGACACCTATTTCCTCCTCATGAAATACCTCCATTCCGTCTCATTCTCTCATAATTACGCTTAAATACTGTCGGGATAGTTATGTCCTTGCCGTGGAAAATTGGATTTCAAAGGATGCTGATTGCGTTCTGTCCCTAGAAACTGCTACAAACTTGGACAATTCACATTCTGCCGGACACGTGCAAAAATATAATTATCCCCTGTCGCTCATGTGTCATCGCGTGGGCGCATAATTTTCTATAACATAAATATTGTATTATTTTAATCAGGATAACCATACGGCTATGATTAAGCCGGCTGAGATAATTAAACCAATATCGCTGACTGATATCGATCTTCCTTCAATTTGATTAGGACGATGCCACGGGAAATTAAAGACTCGTTCAAATTATTCGACATCTGAATTCTAGTACTTTCACTTCAAATTACTTGAGAAATTTGTCTTTAGATTACTCGAAAGTTGACTTCATATTTTCTTCTCATTTTGCATTTTCAAGTATATCTCCATAGCTTAAAAAGCTTTTGAGGTGGATAATATATCGTGATAGATACTGCTGCTTTCTCTCAGTTAGGGGATCGTGGAGAAAAAACCGGACTATGAGTACCGGGATTCGAACCTGGGTCTGGAACGTTCGTAACCAATTACGCTAACCACAGCGCTGCCGTCGTCCGGCAGCTATAGAGTCTTTGTGTAGCAAGCCACGGGACAGAAACCGTTGGAAAGTTTTGCTGTCGAGTGCAACAGATGTCTTTTGTTTTCATGTGTTCTATGTTTTTGCCATTTTGCTTTCGTTTTCTTTTTTTCTTTGATTTTGTCAAGGATGGCTGTTGGAATTATATTGAATGAATCGACATTACATTTACATCGTCTGAGGTACTAGGATTCTAGCAGAATACTGCGATATCTACGGAGTAAAACAAAATCTCTTTAACCATATTGACAAAAATAAGAAATTCCACGAACATTCTCAGTCTATCCGTTATCGTTTCATTCCTAGTTCTTATCATTCGGCAATTGCAAGTTATCTACGCTGTCTGTATTTCCTCTTGGATACTACAAAAATATGATTGTGTGCGCGAAGCGTTCGTTTCGTAATCAGCAAAAATAATGAAAATTTCAACAATTAGCGAGGACACGATACGATTGCATAATAGATACCGACGCGCCAGCAGCCGGGAAGTCTAGTTGCTTTGTGTAATAACCGGTAAATAATTAGCCGGTGCGGCGTCCTGACGTCTTCCGTGACCAATGCGCTGAGATAGCTGTCTCGTCTTATGGCCAACCGCTGTTCATGTACGGTCCGCGCTCGTGGTTACCAATACAAAGCAACAATTAAAAGCAATGATTAACTCTTTGATTGCAACTTATTATTTTTATTATTCAAGTATTTTTATTATTCAAAGCATATAATGGCAAAATAATAATAAATTGATGATGTAAGACAACATTCTTCTCTAATGGACCGTTTATCTTATTGGTGGTCACTGGTGACACCGTGGCGCCTTGGTAACAGTTGATAGCGACATATTATAACAACGCTTCGTTTATTTCAACGAACCATTCGCATTCGTTATTTCGTCGTAGGCAAAACGTGCAGAATATATTGTTGAAACGTGTAGAAGATATTAGTGAACAATATTATGATTATTTTTATGATTTCGACGAAACATTCGGCTGAAATGGTAGAGGTCCGGAAAAAAATTATGTTTGTGATAAAGCAATGGTAGTGGTAGATTACAAGAGAGGAAAATGTGCTGTAGATTTATCAGATCAAATGATAGTATATTCTACACCACATAGAAGAACCCTCAAGTGGTATATAAAATTAACTTCAGAGTTATTGTTAAATGCACCGATTTCAAACGCCATGATACTCTATAAACAAGCAAGAAAAACAAAAATTAAGGTATCAGATTTTAGAATGGCACTCGCGATGCACCTTACACAGTGCCATTCACCAGAGCCGTGAAATATACTTATTCGACAAAGATTGCGACACGAAATGCAGAAGAAAGAAGGGCAAGCGTACCTGGCACGAAAATTTTGCAAAGAGTGGTATAAAAAAAATGTTAA
Organism: Bombus huntii; assembly: GCF_024542735.1. Lineage (NCBI taxonomy): Eukaryota > Metazoa > Arthropoda > Insecta > Hymenoptera > Apidae > Bombus > Bombus huntii. The sequence goes on along the minus strand of NC_066255.1, from coordinate 1,934,187 downwards.
ACAGTTAGGATCAAAAATTAGTAAGAATCGGACCAAAAAGGTGGCCACCTATTGTCCAGATTGTATCGATGAGCCACATTTATGTTTAAAGTGTTTCAACACAGTGCACCGTTAGATGCAACATTTGTTCTCTTTTTTTTTATTGATGTTCTAATAAAAATGCTTAATTGTTCAATGGGGCACCTTTTATTTCAAAGTATCTTCTATTCATTGGTTATATTCAAAATCCCCTAACTGTCAATTTCGTTCAATTTTTACCGATAGCCGATTAATCGGTTTTTTGTCGCTGACGCTTACCGACCGATAGCCTATTGAAATAGTCAAACTCGAAGATGGTATCCCACTAGGGGTAGCCAACTACATGTTACTTAGCAACTAAGTTAGAAAAATTTGCTAAATGTCCAGCTGGACAAATTATAAAGTACAAATTAAATAATAATAATAAAAAAAATCATCTACGCGTATCCATCGACTTACACACACGACCTTATTTTAGCCAGTTTTACTATTACACATTTGTATTATTCATTTATCCAGCATTTACTATCGGCGGTTTAGAAATGAATAAATAAATAAAAAAAGTAAATACAAATGTTGGTTAGCGATGATAAAATTCGAATAGTAGAAGCGTAGAGTAGAAAAATATTCCGTTACGTAAATTATTGTACAATGCAAATTTACTCTATGCTGTCCTATAGTTGTATAGCCAGAACAGCCACAATATCGCATGGTTGCACGTCGTCTTTCGTATCCAGGGTCCTCGGTTCGCCGTTTAATTTAACCAAAAATAATTTCTCCCGTTCACCTGCCACCCATCGCGCATCTGACTACCTAAGTTCTTAATTAGTGCACGGATAGACGTGTTGGCCGTAGATCGGGCCGGTGCTACCTCGGTTACGAGTAATTACTGTCGGAATATTTGGAGCGGCGCGGAGGTGGCTCCACCGTAGAATTTACTAGGATAGCCGAAATTGTCGGCGTATTTCATGAGATCGTAATATAATCGGTTGCTCGCAGCCTGCATGAAATTTGAATCTCGGCCCGACCTATTATTACGTCGCTTTTACCTTTTAACACTTTTAAAAGTAGCTCAATTCTACATATTTGAATATTCACTATAGAATATTTTTATGTGTATTATATCATCGTACGTATTATATAAAACATTTTGAAATTTCATTAGCACTGTAATGAAACACGACTGTCATGATTATTTTGATAAAATAACAAACCGATTTGAAAATGTATGTACATAGAAATTACAAGATATTTATTGCAAATTATATATATGTTACATTTAGTAGAAAATTCCCATTGAATATTCTAAACAATTTTTATAATTGTAATTTAGTAAAATAGTTTCATTAAAAATTACAGTTTATCAATATGACATATATAATTAACTGTTTAAATATCTTGCAGTTCCTATTCGGTTGGTAACTAAGTGATTGCAGATTTAGTCATTAGGTGGTATTGAGGGAATCCGCAATCACTTAGTTACCAACCCAATAGTACACGTTTATTCCAAACAAAAGCCTCTGTCCACGCACTATGCACGAAGATATTAGACCCTATTAGACGTGACGATACTAATACCCTGGTGTTCAGTCTACGAAGCATATAGTACGATACAACATGTTGTCTGATTATTAAAATGTCGAGCGACGAAGAAAGACGTCTTCATCCTACGATCACTACGCTCTATATTTATAGAATGCCTGGCTACTGTCAATGTTAACGCCAGTCGTGACGACGAAAACGGTTGTTTCATGGACAGGTGCGCATTACTTTAGAATGACCGCTGCATGATAGCGTACTGTTACCATCAACGTGTCTAATACGCTTCTATGGAACGACGCTTCGTGGTCAGTGGATCAATATAATTATGATAATCGAGTCTCGATGCAAAGTTAATGAAATTGCAAATTATAATACACACAATATATTTATAATAGTCAAATTGGAAGATGGTATCACGCTGAGGTAGCCATCCACATGTTATTTAGCAATTAAATTAGAAAAATTTACCGAATGTCCAGCTGGATAAATTGTAGAGTACAAATTAAATAATAAAAAAATATATATATTTGTGGCGGCACTCGACGACGGAACTTTCCGACGGCTTCGCGACACAAAGCGCTATACCATCAAAGCGCAAGGCTGACATGCCTAATGTACCATCAATATCCCTACGGTTCTTTCGCTGAATTTTCGGAAGAATGCGTACGTGACAACCGTCGCGGACGTCTAACGAACGCGTGCGTAGTGGGGATATCGAGGGGCAACAAAGAAAAGAATCCGTTTGGTTTCGAACAGAAGATTCATTCGGTTTCGAACAGCGAAGTGCGAAGGGTCTAGCGTAACAACGAAGCAAACATATTCGAGAAGCGTGATTGTTGATTGTTAATTGTTAAATAAACTTTATTGTTGAACATCGAGAGTATTTCTTGGGCACTTACACCTTAAATCACCTCATATTTATGAAAGGTATATATGTACGAGTGTGTGAATACTTTCACGAGTTGCCAATGAAAAGAGGATTTTTCTTCGCTGCATTTACGAAGGAGTGATCGTGTAATTGGGTCATTTCTTCTGTTAAATTCAGTCATAATTTCCCGGATTGCCGCTAATTATTATCGACGTTGGTGCTTGGCCCCTTAGGCTCTTTGTTATTAATTATCTGGTAACGACGTTCTTTCATGCGATGCTCCTCGTTGTTAACCGGTTACTTCCGTTCCACTGCATTTTCATTCGTGCGGTAAGAAAATAATTATTACGCTTAAGAATACTTCGCGGCCTTTAGTTGCATGTTCTTTTCAAGCAACGAAATTTTTTTTTTATTATTTAATTTGTACTTTACAATTTGTCCAGCTAGACATTTTTCTAGTTTAATTTCTAAATAACATTGGTAACCAAAATAATGAAGATTTGACTTTCGTTTTGTTATATTAAGAAGCTTTGTATTTTGTACGCGAATTTGTGATTGTGATATTTTATAAACGTTTATAAACGAACAGAATAGAGGAACGATTGATAAATGTAACAAAAATATTCTTCTCTTGTTATTTCTTAAAAATTATTTCATTCGAGAAACAGCGACTCATTTCAACTAATTAACATTTCGCATGATCTACTTTTTTCTTCGTAAATTCTGTCCAAAAATTGTTTAATAACCATGTTTTCTACTAACATATTCAGAGTTTGTGTACCACTCGACGAAGCAACTGTTACGGTTGGAATACACACATGCAAGTATGAAATAAATACATAGTGAATTACAGAGGTATTTATCTTCTAGTAATTATTGACTTCCACGATTTATTTAAATTTCCATTTGTATATAATCAATCGATATTTTCCAATGAACAGCTTGAGGTGGTTTATTATACGTGTTGGTTTATTAAACAGACGAGCGATAAAATTGTAATATAAAAGTGTATATTAAAATCACTTTAAAATACCATTACAAAGATAATGCCGGTCGTATCGTCGCTCGCTATTCGACTGCGTGACTCGCTATACTGAACGTCCTAGAGGGCACGTTCGTCTATTTGTATCGACTGGTGGTGTTACAAGAAGATCAAATGTAACTCCGGTTGACGACTACAAATAATATTTTGCCCGCAGTTCGTTTACCTTTTTAAACCTAGCGAACCAAAACAACGCTGTTATTCCAAGGCACAACAATATGAGTCTCTGTCGATTCAGATCTTCGATTGACTCATGTGCCGCTACAAGTTTAATTATTACACCTGTATATTCCTATCGACAATTGTAGAGTGTATGCTGTTAAAGTATATTAATTATGTAAATTTAACGACTGCGAGAGATTTTGTGATTCACTGTATAGTATATGTATGTGAATATTTATTCTCATTACGTGGAAACATATTCTACAATTGTGTTCCAGTGTCATTGTGAAACCAATAATATACAGTGGCACACGAAAGTATTCGAACGCTTACATATGCAAACTTGAATGACCGAAATAATGTACATTAAAGTAATTTGCTTAGACAAGCAGATGTCAGTAGGAAGATGGAAGTTTTGAGGTTATGTCAGTAAAATTTGAAAAGGATTCAACAACGTAGGTGGGAGTTGATACATTTATTAGAAACACGCATTGTAAGTGAATGACAGAAGTATTTGAACGCTACATATATTATTAAATTATTTAATATTAATATTTTGTTGGACCACCTTTAGCAGCGATAGTGTGTCTCAGTCGACGTTCCATACTGTAAACCAATGATTTTGTAAAACTACACTCAACGGAGTTCCATATTTCTATAATTTTATCTTTCAATACTTGCTTTGAGGTTATCTGAAATTTATTTAATCTTTTTCCGATTTCAGCCCATAAATTTTCAATCGGATTTATGTCTGAACTTTGCGGTGGCGTAATTAGCATGTGTGGTGTGTGTTATATACGATCCATTCTTTCGCAATTCTAGCAGTATGCTTAGGATCATTACCTTGTTGGAAGTGGAAATCTTCCAATAATCCTAATTTACGGGTACTTTCTTTAAGGTTATTTTTTAAAATATTTAAAAATATTTAAAAGTCAGTCTTTTTTTATGATTTACCGCATTAATGTATGGCTTGTTTCGCAGTACTCTGCCTTGGAAATCATTGTTTCGTAAGATTCGTCGACATAATTCCGGGTGAAGTTCTTTATGAAACATATCAGCTACCATAATTGCGAGTTGAGGAGCAGATGAAGTAGGATTTTTTTAATTCGCGAATGATAACTTTTTCCTCTGTTCCAGACAATTTCTTTGGTCGACCTGATCGAGCTTTGTTTGCAAGTGTTTTCTTATTCTTTCATTTTTTTATGATATAATATATCGTGGACATACTTCTGTTCACAATTCTGACAATCTCGTATGATCTGCCGTCCTCCTGTAATCGGATATTATTTCTCTTTCACACTTTTTTGTTTCAGACTTTTTGGTATTCCTAATTTTGTTTCGTTTATGAACTCCTTTACTGTCTCTTCGTTGCTTCCTTCGTTCCAGTCCACTCCTTTCATTGCTATGTTTCTTCTTCTTTTCTCTCTCTTTCTCTTCCCTGTCCTGATCCTCCTCAATTCTTCTGATTCTATCCAATAATTCTTTCTTTTCTCTTTCCCACTCTCCTTTCTCTCTGTCTGTCTCTCTTTCCCATCTTTTCTATCTTTCCCTTTCCTCTTTCATTTCTCTCTTCATCTCCTCCATTTGCTTTTCGAATTTGCCTCGAAACCACTTTCCAATTTCTTTTCCTCTATTTTTTTCATCACTGCCTCCATTCCTTTCTCCCTGGCTGCTGTCTCTTTTTCTGTCGAGCTGTATTTGTCCAGTGTATTTTTGAAGACCGCCTTATTTCTCACTTTACCAGTGCTCCTTGGTCTTCCCTTGTTTGTCGCCATCTGCCGTTTCCCTACTTTACTTTGTTTTGCCGCGCTTCTGGCCTCCTAACCTCTTCTTTTCTAGTTTTTCTTATTTGTAGCTATTTCTCGTTTTTGTTTTCTTTTTCGCTTTTCTTTTGCTTTCTCCTCGTATGCTCACTCTTTATTTTCCCTTCTTCGTGCCTCTTTATGCTTCCTTTTCCCTTTTCCCTCCACACTTCACTTTTTCCACAGAGCTCTCCGTTCGCGCGTTATTCTCGCCCCGAACCGAAAAGACCTTTTCGGTATTCGTTTTAAATACTATTGTGCACACTTTTACGTTACTGTTTGTTACGCCCCGAGGTTTACTATAGGTCGTGTTCCTAACCGTCTCCCTTGGTACTACAGTGTCGCAGATAGATCGTCTTACATGACGAGATATATACAATGTAGCGATAAGCGCATAGTTGTCGTCAAGCAGCGAGTTCTAAAAACATCGATTCGCCTTCGGTCTGTTATTTTACCTACGCAAAAAAGATGGCATACGTGATCATAGGCGCGAACGGTTGCGAGACCCGAACGTGGTGGGGGTCGTCTTCAAGAGAAGACAAAGGAAAAAGTCGAAGGGCAGTCAGTGGCATACGAGGATTCAAGCCGAATGCATCGAAAGGTTTAGAGAAATAAAATCAAGGTCGCTTAGTCAAGCGAATACGTCAAGAAATATTATAAAGTCGAGTCGAATTGTAATAATAAACTAGTTGTATCATTGTTAAATCATTTGTAACGTGTTAATTATAATTTTAAATATTGTTGAAAATAGAAGCTTATATTAACCCTGTTAATTCTGTGTTACAATCATTTGAACTACCTCTGTTATCCTAATCGAAACAGGGGAACGACTGGTTGGCGGCGTCGACTATCAAAATCGTAGCGAGAATTTACGCCCCTCGCGATCGCGTCTCTCCGCGAACGGTCGTAACACTGTTACTGAAACGACATCCTAACACCAAGTGAACGTACCAATATTTTTATTTAGTAATGATGTTTACATTGGGTGCAAACGAAGATGAAAAACTATCAACAGTGTTACAGCGTTCAAATACTTTTGTGTGAAGATGAATTGTTTTAACAAATTAGTTTAGTACACCTCATTTTATTAATTGAAATTTGTAAGTGTAAGCGTCCGAATACTTTCGTCAGTCACTGTAGATAATTCAAAGGCATTTTTCAATGAAGATAATAAACTCGTCCTTGTACCGTATATTGAAATTCATTGCCGAAGACAAATAAAAGAGAAGAATATTTTTTTATGACTCAATACTTTTCATGTAATCGAGAAGCATTTTGTTACACGGTTTAATAAATCCTAACACGACACCGACATCACGTTTTCTTCGCGATAGCCTTCTCTATCGTGCGAAATATAATGAAACGAAGAATAATGTAGCAAAGAATAATCCATTTTGCTACGTGTACTTCTCTCCCTGTGGACGTTGCAAAATACCGTGTAATGAATACTTTCTTGTAGCAGCTGTTCCATTCGGCCGTATCGAGCCGACAGAAATTGTTTAATAACGATCGACTAAAATGAACACGCCATGAATTTAAATAAAGCTGCTGTTAAATCATATTTTTCATAATTCCGTGAATTTACGTTCGACAGAAAATGTTCAAATTACGAGTATCGTGAATTCATTTGATACAACGGTATGTTCGTAGCAACCCATTAAATGTTCAGTATTTTCGATTTTAATAATTTTCGTATTTATTGCGGATCGCGGAGATGAGAAAGAATCATCGTAAAAACGGAATGGTGAAATTATCAATATCATTTCTGTTACTTCAAAACTATGAATATACATGTAAACTCCCTAGAGTTCAAGGGTGATAGGGACTTTCTCTGTTTCACAGATAGCACGACTTTCTTTGTTTCACGGACAGAACGACTTTCTTTGTTTTACGGACAGCCATTTTGAGAGACGTCCCAAACGGACGGCAGAGAGCAACATCAGAGATAGACAAGACCATAGAAGAAAGAGTAATTATTTAAAACATTGAAGATTGACGGAGAAAGATCGATAACTCAGGACGTTGAAAATCGATTCTCGATTTTTAGGTGGACACTGCACAAAACTTGTTATTTATTGTTTACTGTTATTAATTGGTTGATGTTTATTTAATTATTACTGTTATTAATTGTTGTTAATTATTAATTGTTATTTACTCCTATATTTCATTTAAGTATTTTCACAATAAATTCGATTTTCAGACTTCAAAATCGATCACCTGAATTACCACGTGATTAACGATCTTCTTACATATATGTTTTGAAATTTTGCCGTCAGAAAGTGCACTCTCAATGTCTTTTTTCTTTGTCTTTAATTGGACGTAGAAATTGGAACGGCGAATGTGGCATAACAAACTTGGTATAATTTTCCACTCGTGTCGTATGGGTTGGCAACTAAGCAACTGGTTTGCTAATGTTCTCATTAGATGGTAATGACAAAATCTGCAATCACTTAGTTATCAACCCAGTAATTTCTATAATTCATCAAACCAATGTTAGTTAAAAATGGATTTTCATGAACGAAACAAGTTACATTGGAAGTCAGTGTAGGTCTTACAATACGTAATGCTTATCCCAAGGTTTAATTAAATTCAATAAATAATTATATTAAATTCGATAAATTATCTTAACCAGATTACCGACATTACATCGAATCATTGATAACATGATTGACGAGTAAATTTTGCTTGTTTATGCATCTATAGACAATGTAAAATTGCAAAAATGTGATCAATCATCGAAACATTCAAAATATAGTATTTGTCATAATATTCACTGGATGAAATTTTCTGCTTAGATTCCATTTCTCCAATCAGATCTATAAAAACACGCGTTCGTATGAACATCCCCAACCGACACGAACAACAGCAAAAAGGTTATAAATTCGCACTTGAATATTGTCGACTTCCGAATTCGACTTTAGAATAGTCACAACTGATGGGACAATGACCACAGTGAAGTTAGAGAAACGATCAAGGGTTAAGCCATGCCCGATGCGCTTCACGTATCCCGAAGAAGAGATGAAAAAGGTTAAAATGTGGCGTGAATGTATCGCTATTATGCGCCAACCAGATATTATGCCAGTTGGATCGATCTTACAGACTCCAATTTCATTCGCAGACAATACACCATCAAGTCACGCTCTTTCTCTTTTTCCTTTCACTCTCCCCACCTATCTTCCTTGTCCCTCCAATAGAAAGAAAGATCAGCCCTCGTCTTCCACACGGCTGCAGGCACCAACTCGTCGCAACGACGACGAACGCTGTAATTTAACCCGCGTATTTGATGAAACCGCTTAAAACCTTTTAAACGAGGTTTAAATCATTTGAGGTTGAAATGCAGAATTTCGCACGCGACTGCCCCTCCCTCTCGGCGGCGTTATCAGTAGTCAGCTTAATCGGAGACCACTTTTTCCTTCTCCGTGCGCCATTGTCTTGCTGTGGCATTCACAGAACGAGTCCGCTCCCGCATTCGTTTCGTATTTTATTAATTTCTTTCGCCGAGCCGAGCTTCTCCGGCCTAATTTCTTCCTTTTCACCCCCTTTCCTCTCGTCTTTCTTATTTCTTCGTTCTTCATATTTTACTTTTATCTGTTCTCGTCAATTAATTCGAGGCGAATGAAGAAATATCAATGGACTTCATTGAAGGAGTATCGGTATTGTACATTATTATTTAGTTATTAATGTATATATTATTATATTATCGCGGAGGACATAATTTAGATTTTATTCTTTTAGCTAAACAATACTCGTGACTCTGTGTATTTTTTTATTAAAACTGATCTGAATGCAACAAATTCATCTTTATTAATTTTTTATTTTCTAATTACAGCAATTTCTAGCTGAATTGGGGCAACTTGGTCCTAAATGCGAGTAAGTTAGGAGCATTAATATTTATTTTGTATTATATTCGAACGAATACAAAAGTATCAAAAGATATTTAGAAACGGAATAAAAAATAAATATACGAAACACTACGGTTAGCCTGCGTATAACGGAATATTTTATTTTAGAGCGATAAGCGAAGAACCAAACGAAATAATTTGTACTACCACGTGATAGTAAAGTTCAGATAGTAAAAATTCAAATTGTTTACGTAGACCTATAAAGCGACGATAAAACCACCAGCAAAGCTCACAGGACGCGATAAACACTCCGTACAAAGCGTTAGATAACACTCTGATTTAACATTTTAACACTTTGCAACTTTTTGTTTTAAAAGATATCATTACACACGCGAGAAACATATCCCCAATATTACACAAGGATGCACTGTATTCACGCGTGTCAGAATTAATCCAATACTCGCCATTCTATGATTTATACCTATTCTTTCACAATGAAACTTTTCAGTTGTCATTGCATTCTTAAGGGATGCTCGTATATTATCAACGAAGTATCATGTTTCTCACAACACAGGTTATCTCGACGACCAAATTACCAGCACACGTTACTCATGTTTTATTAGGCTGGCAACTAAGTGATTGCGGATTTTGTCGATACCACCTAATAACAAACTCCGCAATCAGTTAGTTGCCAATCCAATACAATTTGTTTCTGTCTAAACCTTTTGATATCTGCACCAAGGATCACGTAGCTGGTGTTCATTTTATCAGAGACGTTTATTCAAACTCGACGCGATAATAACTTAGCTAAATAAGTTGCTAAACGAGGGTACATTTGTCTCGGAGGAAGCGCTTTCATTTGCAGATGGCGTTAGACTCTCTCGAGTGTCGATATCGGCAGGTACTTCGCCGATACGTAACTTCTGACCGAACAAAAACTTGTCTTTTTCTCCGCGAGCACGAATAGCTCCAAGTCTTTCGATTATTTACCGATAAAAACGCGAATTTCTGTATCGATTGAAAATTGTTTACAATGGTAGTTATCAGCTTAAGCGGATACGAATAATAATAACGAAAAACTGGAAGAGCGACTGCAGCAATTAATTAATTCGTAAACTAAGTTTTCATTCATTAATTTGTTCATCGATCGTTCTTTTCTACGCTGGTAAATTTCTAGCGTGGAAAGATCATATTTCTGCATTATTTTAACCGATTGATGGAATCGATGGGAAATTTCTTCGTAAGACATTTATTATTATTATTATTTAATTATTTTATTTAAATTCGCATCGATTACTTCGGTCATCAGCGACTATTTTTATATTCAACGGCTTATCGAATTTTGTTCAACATCTTAAACTTTGACTGCCACGCCAAAATCACATGTTTCGCTGAGGGCGCCATAGTGTTTTAACACAGTGTACCGTCAGATGCAAGATTTGTTCTAATAAAAATGTTTAATTGTTCAATGTGGCACTTTTTATTTCGAAGTATCTTCTATTTATCGGTTATATCCAAAATGCCCTAACTGTCAATTTTCATTCAATTTTCACAATTGTAAGAAGTTGAAGCGCTCCAGTCACCAATGACCAACGTGGTAGTCAAACTGTTAATTTCTTTACAGAAGTTGATGATCTTTTGTTGGAACGGGGTCGATGTTAGGGTGTTCTTAAGATTATTGTATTGTATTTCATAAAATCATTTGAAGAATACCATTAAATTCTCAACTTATTGAAACCATTGTTACAAGATTTAATGCTATTGGGTTGGCAACTAAGTAATTGCGGATTTTGTCAATAGGTGGTATTGCTCGTCCTATTGACAAAATCCGCAATCACTTAGTTGCCAACCCAATAGTTTACTTGTGTGCGTGTATGCGGCTACGCTCGTACATGCACATGTTGCATTATTTTAATTCGACTGAAATCAAAGGTTTCCTCTTCCGTATAAGTATATTCTTAAAGTATTAATTCATTATTTAGATACATATAGTTAGAAATCATAATTATGGCATTAAAAGTACTACCAACAAAAATCATACCTACGTGGACCTAACTAATTAATATATTAATACTGCAACAAATACAATGGTGTGAAAATACTTCTTATAGTCGTTGTTTCTATTTTGAAAGTGATTTTATTCTCTGTGATTCCATTATTAGTATTTTCTTCAAAAAGTAAGAGGTCTAAATAACTACATTAAATTTTGTAACGAAGGTTTCAATAAGTTGAGAATTTAATGGTATTCTTCAACTGATTTTATGAAATAAATGTAAATGAATCGTAATTTCTGCGTTCAGATTGCAAACGTTGTTACGTCGAGTTTTATACCAGCATTTGCAATTCTATTTCTATTGGCAACTAAGTGATTGCAGAGCTTGTCGTTAGGTGGCATTGACAAACTCCGCAATCACTTCGTTGCCAACTTAATATTTTCATCGCCAATAACAAAATCGAAAATTACTTTCAAGCGTCCTTCAGTTTTAAAAGAAGAATTCTGCAAAAACTTTACTCGACAAACCTTTCTCGTTAAAACCATTGTTTACATTGCGGCTATTCACGCACACAAACCAGCTTCCCGAAATTTGATACTCGAATAACCTCCGCGAGCAAACGTACCTCTTACCGCGCGCATTCTTGATAAGTCGAGTTCGCGTGAGATTTGTTGAGAAATTCGAGCTGAAGAAGAAGAAGAAGAATTGCACGCCGGTAGATTGTCGGATATTGGCGAAAGAAAAACAGACGAAAGGATCTGGAACAAGGAAGACACGCTCGGCATCGTGCCCACCAAGGAAATTGCAGTGTCACGTTTTGCAAAAATGTCACGCGGAATCTAGTCCCCTGGATTAGTTCCAGATTCGTTGAATATTAAATTGGCGCTGCGAGAGCTGGTCGATCGTCCCTGAAAACTATTGTACTTCGCTTTTGTAGTCCGTATGGATTCGAGTGGACACTTGACGACAGAAGAGAAAAGAATGAAAGAGTGGCGAATCTCTTTTACTTTTCTCCGAAGGAAGAAAAGAAACTGCGGAATTATTAGTAGGATTTATTGAATGGAATTAACATGAATTAACATAACGTCGAGCGGATGTTAAAAGATATTCCATTCGTGTGTCTGTTTGAATGGCAAAGGTAGCAGACGGGACAGAGCAGAGAGAAAATTACACAGCGCCACGTTTAATAATAATAATTCCAGCAGGCGCCTTTAATCTGGATTGGTTCCAACTTCTTCGAATATTAAGCCGTGCGAATGAAACACGAGATCACTTTTCACTCGCGCCAACTTCTCGCCATACTCCTCTGAGCTTCCTTCTCTCCTGCTGTCTTTTTCTTTCCTTCAGTTTGTGTGAACTCACGTGAGACTGCGCGTTAAGAGAGATTAAAATTTCTTGCCTTTCTTTCCTCGTGGACGCCTCTTCACCTGCACAGTTCCACGATCCCATTCACTTTCGTTTAATTTTAATGCTCGCGTCGTTAATTTGGAAAATTTTACAAATATTAGGTTAGGTCCGAAAAGTTTCTTTCGTTTCATAAGGCGATAACAGATGAATAACAACTTCTGTTTTATATTATTTTATTGAATTAGGTACGATCCATTTCGTTCTATTTCTATTATTATGTTCGTGCATAATTCAATAAACTAATATAAAACGAAAAACATTGTGCGTCTGTTATTTCCTTATAAAACGAAAAAGACTTTTCGGATAACCTAATATTTCTTTTCCAATCCATTTTTTTCTTATCTCGTTTTTTTGCTGTTGAGTAATCTGAGCCGAGGAAATGTTTTTTAATGAGAGAGGAGTTAATCAAACTCTATTTTCTATCCTGTCTTTTTCCATCGAAAGTTTAGCCGAGAACATTGAACTTGCAACGAAGGATAGCTCGGAGCTGCTGTTTAATTGGGTCTCGAGAAACCTGTTTTCTCCTTTAGTCCACTCCACGCCCGAAGAATTCGAGTGCTACTCTTGAAAGTGGCGTGCCAGTCGTTCGTTCGAAGAATGCTGTTCATTGAATTTCGTATGGAACATAAATTCCGCGCGATATCGCGCATTACTTTTCCTCCTTCGCGCGATTGAAATTTCAATCGCGAATGAAAATTAGCTTTATTACTAGACAAAGCATTATATTATATTAATGCAAATTCATATTTTTATGAACATAATTGGAAAAGTAGATGTTGGATAAAAATTGTTTTATTTATTAAATACTGTAAAAAAATAAGATACTATGCTTTGGATATTTTCCAGATTTTTACAAACGCGTAAGTAAGTACGTAAGTAGCGTTGATGATTTCAAAATGAAAAAAAGAAGATTCACAAGTGGTACACGATTGTTTGGGTTAATTGAACAAATTAATTGAGCTGGATAATTCAGATCAGCTTAATGTTGAAATTTCAAGATGGAGGAATTGAACACAAATAGGTAGCTCATTCGAATAAGGTTAGTTCACTTTGTATGTGTTTAATTTCCACAAAAATTTAATTGTGATCGATAGTCAACTTTCTACACGATTTTTTTGGGTTAATTAAACAAATTAATTGAGCTTGATAATTCAGATCAGCTTAATATTGAAATTAAACACAAGTAGGTAGTAGGTTATACGAGTTAGGTTAGTTCACTTTGCATGTGTTTAATTTCCACAAAAATTTAATTGTGTTCAATACTCAACTTTATACACTATTTTTTGGGTTAATTAAACAAATTAATTGAGCTCGATAATTCAGATCAGCTTAATATTGAAATTAAACACAAGTAGGTAGTAGGTTATACGAGTTAGGTTAGTTCACTTTGCATGTGTTTAATTTCCACAAAAATCTAATTGTGATCGATACTCAACTTTCTACACGATTTTTTGGGTTAATTAAACAAATTAATTGAGCTCAATAATTCAGATCAGCTTAATATTGAAATTAAACACAAGTAGGTAGTAGGTTATACGAGTTAGGTTAGTTCACTTTGCATGTGTTTAATTTCCACAAAAATCTAATTGTGATATCGATACTCAACTTTCTACACGATTTTTTGGGTTAATTAAACAAATTAATAGAGCTGGATAATTCAGATCAGCTTAATATTGAAATTAAACACAAGTAGGTAGTAGGTTATACGAGTTAGGTTAGTTCACTTTGCATGTGTTTAATTTCCACAAAATTTTAATAGTCTTCGATACTCAAGTTCAACTTGAGTTGATTTTTAGGACGATTTAATCATTTTTGGGTCACTTTGGTTAAAGGAACACCTTTGTGGAACATTAATTGTCGCCCGCGGTAATTAGATGCAACTAATTAATTATCGTAATTAACGACGCTGGGAGAATAGCAGGAAAAATTGCCATTCTACTAATTGATTCATTTTCGATATTCGACTCTTTAATGCCTCGTGATTAAAGACGCGAGCGTCATAAATTACGATCTGTAGTATCTTAAATTTACACATCTTTTGTTAATTAGCTTTTTACTCGCTTCCATGCGTTATTAACATGATTTGTCGTTAAAATTTGGGAACCATGTTTTTTTGATGTGTCTTACTTAAAATAATTAGAGAAAACTGTTTTCTATGTCCTTTGATTCTTATTTTTATTTTTTTTACATTTTTTCATTATCATTATTTTAATGTCAATCTTTACAAAAACAAATAAAATATCAGTTTAGCTTACAGAATTTCTATTTGTTTGGTTGTTGCAATGAAATCGTTCACAGTAATTTTAAAAAATTTTATATTTCAATAAATTCATCCCCATGGAGAGATTTCAAACATACCCAAAAAAAAAGTTTAATTCATTTAACCAGTTAGCTGCATTCGACGTGTATACACGTCGATGGAAAACCTTATTTCGATGCAGTTGACGTGTATACTCGTCGTGTGAAATAAAAAATTACCATTTACCATAAAAACTCGAAATTTTAGTAAAAAGTAGTATAAATGATATTTAGCGATATGTCTCGCTTATATTTCCAGCAAACCTATTATGTTTTTTATAAAAAAAAGATTGATTATTTAAAAATTTTGATGTGTTTTAAAAAGCAAATATCCACTTCAAAGATATGCTGTCCGCTGAAAAATGAAATGCGTAACAAAAAGGCAGGACCTGCGAAATGCCATTTTGTTTTTAAAAATACCACACTGAGATCACTTGAATTTTTTCGATTTTTTTCCTTTAATTTTTCTACTTTATGAATTTTATTATTTTTGGTAATTTATTTTATTATTTATTATTTCCAATTTTTCAATAACAACGCCATCTTCAACAACGAATCGTTAATTTCTTATCGAATAAAAACGTAATACCTTTTCATTTCATAAACTCCGCAGTTAACAGGTTGAAACACCGTTTGTATAATTGGCAACTAAGTGATTGCGGATTTTGTCAATACCACCTAACGACAAAACCCGCACTCACTTAGTTGCCAACCCAATAATTCCCACCAAAGGATCGACGAAATAGCGCGCTCTCGTGTCTGACCATCGAATTACCAGAACCACTTGATCTCTGATCTCCGGCGAGACCGTTGCATCGAGCAGAAAGTACGAGGCGTTAAAGCCTCGATTAGCGATCTTGTAGTGTACAAATTAGTACTATAGGAGTCTACAGTCACGTGGAAATGCAGAAACGGTCTAGTGGATAGGTTAGTTGGAGAGCAGGCCAGAAGCTTCGTAAATATTAGCACTGCTCTTCACATCGAGTGTCTAATAATATGTACGTATATAGTATGAAATTCCGGGTCTCCGATAACTCTAATTTCTCAAAGCGTTTGCGCATCCACTTCAAAAGCTTATTTAGGTTACAGTCGTACGGTCCGATGGTAATAACGAAACAGCGATTTTTTATTTACGCGATCAGCCACGGAAACGGCATCATTAGTTTTCATTAATTAGCCGTCTTTTCGACGATTAACCTTTTCACTGTGCACTTCTGTACGGAAAAGCAGTTACACGACGATGCTGTATGAAAATCCAGCTTTATACCGATTCAGTGGTTTTCGTGGCTTGTATAGGTACTTATACATTGGTTTATAGGATACAAATGATAGTAAATCCGGGATACGGGGAATTGGTCGACAAAATTCCTTAATCTTGTTGTAATATTCCAATCTTTATTCGAGTCGATAACGTAAAGTGGATATATCGAGTATCAGTTTTGTAGAAAAAGCGAAGATAACATTTATTACTATATATTTTAGTTCTCCTATATTTATTCAGTTTTCTGTATTTTTATTCCAATATAAAATATCGTTTCTTACGGTTATATTATCAGTTATATTCAAAATGCCCTAACCGCCAATTTTCATTCAATTTTTACAATTCTAAAAAGTTCAAGTGCTCTGGTCACCAATGGCCAACATGGCGTCACAGGACAAACCGTGGCCGGTCATATAGGACCAACGTGGCAGTAAAGATGTTTTAACCGTTTTAGTACCGGGGTTTTTAACACTTTACCGACCGATACCCAATTAATCGGTTTTTGTCG
The DNA here is from genome assembly GCF_024542735.1 of Bombus huntii. Taxonomy (NCBI): domain Eukaryota; kingdom Metazoa; phylum Arthropoda; class Insecta; order Hymenoptera; family Apidae; genus Bombus; species Bombus huntii. Next base: position 1,917,443 of record NC_066255.1, on the reverse strand, counting down.
CCGACGCTTACCGACAGATAGCCAATTAATCGGTTTTTGTCGCCGACGCTTACCGACCTATAGCCTACCTATAGTTAATCGGTTGCCATGGTGACAAAACAATCTTTCTCATTATATGAGCAATAATTTGTTATTTAGTATTAAGGTACCTTGCTCAGTTGCGTCAGTTGCGTTGCTTTGTAAGCTCCCACAGTTTTACACCAATTTGAAGAACTTACCGTTCGCGATGAACGAAAAGAATGGTATTGGAAAGTCTAAACCGAAACAGAGTCGGCGCCAGGGAGAATCTGCGTCTGAGCTGCCGGTCGGACGTGCGTATGCTGTCGAACCGCTAGCGGTCAGTAAAGTGTTAAAAATCCGTGTCGGATCGTGCCATGCAGCGCGATAGCGTTTCGTTCATTTATTTGCGATCGCACTGATCTTTTTTTTCGTTTATGCAGATGGTTTACGATTATTTGAAAAAAAGTAATTACGAGAGGAAACTCTGATATGACTCGCGACGTGCTACATTCGGAACCGAGCGCGTTGCGAATTGACGATCGTGACGAAACATCGCGACATAGTTCACCACAATACGCAAACAGTGCGATGGCGCTGCGTGGCGCTAAAACGGTTAAAAGCCTCTCTTCTCTTCTGAAATGCAATTAGCAGCATCGAGTTTGCCAGTATGCTGTACTTCGCGTCGGACAAACTGTTAACACTTATCGCCGCAATCTTAACGCAGTATCTACCAATTACCCTTCTCGTTCTCGTTTTCCCCGGCCCCATCAGGTCGTTTTATTATCGCGAAACGACGCAAGATTCGGTCGAGTGTTGGGAGACAAACGGCGACCGCGCGCGCCAGAAACCAAGAGAGAAACAGCGGAAAAGAAAAAGATTGAGGGCGAGATGGGAATGGCGAAGCACAGCGGAATTGCGGCCGGCGAAAACATTTAATTGCGGGGAAACAGAGTAGCTGGAGTGTGCTAAAAGGCTTGTGAAGTGCGCGTAACTACGCTAAACAAGCGCCAACCCCGCCATCTTCCTTTTATTTCCGTCATAAACCGGCTCCGGCTATAAAAAGCTTTGTGCTCCGCTCGAGACAATGGCCGACCGGAAACGAACGACCGGTCGAGATTGACCAGCTCCGGTTCGTTGTGCGATGCGTCGGTCAGCTACCGATCTATTGGGCTGGCAACTAAGTGATTGCGGATTTTGTCATTACCACCGAATGATAAAATCCGCAATTATTTAATTGCCAACGTAATAATTTCCTCAACGACGATGTATAGTTTCTACGAAGGTGTAGATTGGGTTATTGTTGATAATTAAATTGCGGATTTTTGTGCAGAAACTTAGATTATTTAAAAATGTATGAAATATCCAAAGTATAGTAGAATGTGATATTTAATAAAGGAAACAATTTCTTATAGCTGCGTTACATTTTTCAAGTTATACATATTTATATGAATATGAATTTTTGCATAAATATTCGCAGTCTATTGATAACAAATTGCTTCCAATATCATTGATTTTTATGGAAATTTTTGCAGCAATAAATATATACCGTGGATGGTTATATAAATTCGGATTACGAATCGAAGTAGAGGTTCCTTTCACACAGATATTGTACATAGAAATTTCATTTTCAGTATCTCGTATATTTTTCTATATTCTATACATTTTGTTTAATTTTCCATCAAATAAAAATGGTTCGTAAATGCACAAACATTCGTAGTATAATAATAAGTATTTGAATAATCGGTCGTTGATTTACTTCAATTTTTCGGAGGGTTCTTTTTTTTTTAGGAAATCAAAATGAAACAATACATTCGGGTTTTTTATAAAAAAATTATATACTTTGCTTCTGACTATATTGTAAATGAAAATAAAATTCTTTGGTCATAATATTGCGGTATAAACGACGTCCACATAAAACAGATGACTCAGAAGCGGGAATTGAAAATGTATGAACAAGGTAATGGCGAATGCAAATAATTATATAAACAATTCACGTTTTTTCACAGCTAAAGAATTTATAAGACTCATAGATTTGTTTGATAACGTAGACAATGGCGGAATGAAATTAATGTTCATGACGTTAATTGGCGGATTTATGAAATATTTTTTTCTATTCTTAACAGAGACTTCTTTAAGACTCTGCTTCTTTTATCAAAAATACTCAAGTTACTTCGTTTACGTATTCTACGATATACGACGTTACGTTTAACCGTTTGAGCACTATGGTCGCATATATGCGTTCTCAGATAACAATTCAATTTAGGTTATGTACGCATATATGCGTTCTCACATAACGCATAAATTCAGGTTAAAAGTAGCGTTAAAGTGGCGTGATTGAAAAAACGTATGGATGTTATCCACCTGACATTCTGATGATTTCGTTGAAACAAAGAAAGTTAATTATCAAACTGGCAAAACAAAGTGTGTAACAGACTACAATGCCTTGATGGGCGCAGTCGATAAAATCGATATGAGCTCACTTCGCTGCGTTCGAAAAGCACAAAATGGTATAAACAATTTTTTCCACCTCTTAGACCTCGCTATATATAATGCATATATTCTTCACAATAGTGCTAATAATAAAACTAGAATATTTGAAAATTTTTATCTGCTTCTCATAAAAGATATTTTGCAAAAATACCCGCCACGCAGAGTAGAGGCTAAAGAAGAGTTCGTTCGAACGACAGTTCATTTCGGTTAACGGAGAGACATCTCTCTACATCCTGCGTAACTAAAGAAAATAATAAACAGTCTCCGCGACGAAGATGCGCTGTTTGCACTGAACATAATCGCAGGACTGACTCGCGTTACGAATGCAAAAAATGTAACATTGGCTTACGTATAGAACCCTGCTTTCAGATCTACCATACAATACAAAATTATTAAATTTTCAATTTAAAAGATATAATTCCAAACTTTGATATTGCTCATGTTATTATTGCTTAATGAAATAAATGGTTATTAAGGCTTTTCATGCCATTACATAATTTATTTTAGTTACAATTGATATATTTTGCAATGAAAATTCAGTCTGCTCAACTTGCGCTCTCTCGTTAAAAATACGCAGCTCACGGTGTGCTTCTTCGTAAAGAGTGGGCCGTCCATGGCGCACGCCTAACGTCGGACAACGAGGCGCTCAAAAGGTTAAGTATTAAACTTGTCGCAAAATCAGTAGCAACGAATTAAAAGAAATATCCATCCGCGACTAAATTAGCAGCTCATGTAATTGAAGCGTTTTAGGTGATTTGGACAGCTCTAATTCCAGAAACTAAATGCTACCATTAATTATTATACCGTGGCAACGGGGCGCCACTTGTTCACTTAGGAATTTCTAGAGAGTCTCAATTTCCACTCTGTCAGCAGATGAACAGGTTTCACTCGATTATATCTGAATTTTCAGGCGTCAATCGTCCAAATCTTCTGAGAAATCATTCTTTCAAAATTAAAAGAAAAAAAAAAAAGAAAAATCGAGAAAGTAGAGAAAAGAAGAATAAATCTACCAACGACACGAAATTCCATCTTAGAGGACCCATAGATCTTCTATCAACGAGATTAAAGTAAAATTCCCATTTCGATATCTGCATTTATATTGGGTCGGCAACTAAGTGATTGCGGATTTTGTCATTAGGTGGTAATGGTAAAATCCGCAATCACTTAGTTGCCGACCCAGTAGTACCTAAAGCAAACTGAGAATCGTGTCTCCAGCCAGGGACTCAGTCGAGGAGAGCGAAATTCGAATGCCATTTAGAGGATATGATTTTAAGACTTTGGCAAATTTGGCGACAGGAGCCTTCTCTTTGCTTCACAAACATTTGATCTTCGTTCGAAAGGGATTTACACGAGCCACGAAATTCACGAACGTTCTGCACCCTCTTACAAACTGAAGAACCACGATGAACACCAATTCAACGATGTTTCTTCCACTTTGTCCAATCTATTTTCTCAATCTCGTCGAATAGAATTCTCAAGAACGTGGTTGCACGTAGAACCGTTAGCTTTCCTGATACTGTCCAATTAAATGGTAGCGTGAAATCGACAGGGAATCCAGTCCAAGTTCCAGCGATGTTCCAACCAGTCAGTGACAGAAGCCTACTGGTAAATTCTTAGTTCAGCCGACATCCACACTCTTGATGATCGTTTAGCCATCCAAGTGACGTAAGATAACTGAAAGTGCACTGGATTTGCCAAACTTGGAACCTGCAGGCCTCCCATTCGGTCGCTTCTGTAATGTGGTTAACTGCAAGGTCGATCCTGATCTTTCGAATGTCAACTTGCTGCTTCACTTGTTTATGCTTTTCTAGGAACGTTTAGAACGGTTATCGCCTGAATTTCCATTCGAGTTCGTCTGGATCACGTTCCACTGAATTAAACGACCCGCACACATTTATTGATTTGTTTATAGTGTCAGGTTTATGAGTATATTATGGTGGAAGAAGACAATCCAACGACGTTTTCGTTGATGTCACTGAGATTGTTATGAATGAAATGGAACGACTCTATATTGCCACTGCTGAAAGCTGCAGGATCCACGATGTCAATGAAATTGTAAGACAAATCTAGATCGTACAATTTCGCCAGTTTGTCAAAGATTCCGACGGTAATATGAGTCAGTTTGTTCCTCCTCAAGTTCAATTTTCTCAAGCTGGACAGATTGTCGAAGGACCCAGGTTCTATATCAGCAATCTCGTTAAACTGAAGGTTCAGCATCTGCAACGAGTCAAGGTCGTCGAAATCTCCTTTGAAAATGTTCGTCAGTGAATTGTAATCGAGAAACAGAGCGGTCAATGCTTTCAGTCCACGAAACGTGCCAGGTAGGATCTTGCTTATAAGGTTATATTCCAAATGCAAATGGGTGAGTTCGTGTAGCTTCTCGAAACTGCCGGGCACGATCTTGCCGATCCTGTTGTTATCCAACCTAAGAAACTGCAACAGATCGGTCAGGTCAACGAAAGTGTCTTGCTCGATGGATGTTAAGCGATTGTATCTGAGGAACAACCACTTCAGATAGGGCAATCCATCAAATGCATGTTTTGGTAGGTGATCGATCCGATTGAAGCTCAGATAGAGAGCCTTCAGCTTCTTCAGCTCGGAGAACAGATAAGGTTCCAGGCTGACTCGGTTGTTGTCCAGGTGCAGCTCCTCCAAATCCGCCAATCCACGAAACGACAGCTTCGTTAGTGTGGAAATTCGGTTGCCGTGACCCAGGCTCAAGCTGGTTGCCGTCAAGTTCTCGAACGCGTCCTCACGCACCTCGATTAGACTTAGATCGTGGATGCTCAAGCTGTTCGCTTCCCCGTGTTGGCTGACGTTCACGAGAATGTCATCCTCACGGCAGATCGTGTAGTCGTTGCTCTGCCTACACGTCACTACGTCTGGCGACGACGACAAGGATGTTGGTATGACCAGCGAGAGAACAAGCAGCCACGACATCACGATGCAAACCTTCTGACCAGACACCGGGTTAAGCCACTGTCTACCATCGTATCGCTCTGTTATATGCATTATGCATTGACGAGTGCGCGCGCACATGTGCCATGTACACGGTGTCTAGGGCTATTACTTGTCGGCCGACGATAAGCAGGAAGCGGTAGCTTCGATGCTGTAATTGGGATCGTTGACTTGGGGTGTCTTGATTGCTACGGATGGCATTTCGGTAATTCGTTTGATAGTCTTAGCTTTTATTGCCGAAATATAAATAGTTTGATTGGTATATTGCAGAGGGAACGATGAACTGATTCTCGTTTTGTCAAGGGAGCTCATAAAGGCTTTTACTTTCTATTGGGTTGGAAACTAAGTGATTGCGGACTTTGCCATTAGATGGTATTGAGAGAATCCGCAATCACTTAGTTGCCAACCTAATAGAAAGTAAAAGCCACGCTTTATGAGCGCCCTTGACAAAGCAAGAATCAGTTCAATGCTCCCTCAGGAATATGCCAACCCAATATTGAGCTGTCTTGGTTCCTATGGATGGCATTTCGGTAATTCATTTGATATTCTTAGCTTTTATTGCTGAAATATACATAGTTTGATTGGTATATTGCTGAGGGAACGATGAACTGATTCTTGTTTTGTCAAGGGTGCTCATAAAACCTGGATTTTATTTTCTATTGGGACTTTCCATGGCAACTAAGTGATTGCGGACTTTGCTATTAGGTGATATTGAGAGAATCCACAATCAATTAGTTGTCAACCCAATATTTCGCTTTCTGATGCTGGGTATATGTATATGTATATGTGGGCGTTGCAAGCGTGTTTTACTTTTTATTGGGCAGCTATATCATTTGATTAGTGCACGATTGGAGGAAGAATGAATTGGCTGTTCTTTTTCGTCGAAAACGTTTCATGCTTCGATTCGTGAAATTGGATTCAATTGATTCATGGAAGCCATCTTTCAAGAGAAGTCACTCTGTAGATGAATCTGGCAGATAAAGTCAGCTTGTTTTCCACCTTAAACAATTGGTCTGTAAAGCAGCAAGTGCTTCGATATCTGCGTTCTGAGAAAGATCTTCAGCGAATCAGATCATTCGACAGATATAAAGGATAGATGAACCTTTGTACATTTTGTCTATTGATTACTTCTATCCTCATATGTGACAAACAAGTTTAGGTTCCAACTGTGGCAATTTACAAGAAAAGTTCTCTGTTGCTTCTTTTTCATTGGCAACTAAGTGGTTGCGGCTTTTGTCATTTGGTGGTATTGACAAATCCGCAATCACTTAGTTGCCAACCCAATAATTAGATTCAGAAGCAATTGCGACCAATTTACTCGTAACGTGTACCATTTTTTAGACTAACGTGGGGTCCTTAACCCTTTGCACTGCGAATTTTATTTCAATTTCGTTAGCAGCATCTCCCAACGCTTTTAAGTGTTTTACGTGAAATTTACTTTAACTAAAAAGTAAGACAATTTAAATAAATAAAATGAAGAAATAAATTCTCTTAAATACCAGTTTTATTCACACTATTGTTGTATTTTGTAATTTTTAAAGTATGATATATCTTGAAACAATTTCTGGGATGCAATGCAGCTTTTCTTTTGCAGGTTTCACAAAAAAAGCTGGGACTCGACAAAGGAGCTGCTGAGATAAAAACTGACGTCGAGTCACACTCGACATAGAAGTGCAAAGGTTATTAATCGTAACGTGTACCATTTTTTGGACTAACGAGGGGTTCAGAGTATTCGAATCGCCTAATCAGCCGACGATTAATGCGGCCGTGTTAAATCAGCTCATTTGTATCGTTCTGTGTGTAGCTAGTTTCACTAAAAGCATCACGTGTCCACGGTGCAAATGCCTTTCAAACTCGGTGCTGTCCAGCCATCCGGTCGGCACCGCAAACGATATGAAACTCTTCCATCGATTTGTTTATAAATTCAAGACACGCGCTTGCGATTGCATGAAATTAGAATGTAATTAAAGCTATTGAGAGCGTAATTATGCTCGATGGAAGGTATTTTCGAATATATTGGGCTGGGAACTAAGTGATTGCGGGTTTTGTCAATACCACCTACTGATAAAATCCGCGATCACTTAGTTACCAAGCCAATAAACACAACGACAGAAGAAACCAACTTTGCCCCAACTTTTGAAATATTTCTTTTTAAGATTCATAATAAATAAATGTATAGCAACACTTACATTACACTTAGAATTGATATCAAAATAGTTTCAGATTCATTTGATATGCGATTGAGAAGATATCCGTGGATACACATTTGCACGCGTCTTGGCACTCTCTTTGTCTCGCCATCTTCTATTGAGTTGGCTACTAAGCGATTGCGGATTTTGTCTTTAGGTGGGGTATTGACAAAATTCGCAGCCACTTAGTTGCCAACCCAATAGACACAACGACAGAAGAAACCAACTTTGCCCCAACTTTTGAAATATTTCTTTTTAAGATTCATGACTGTTGAGAATTGTGGATCCTAATCGTCAAAATAAATGTATAAGAACATTTACATTACACTTAGAATTGATATCAAAATAGTTTCAGATTCATTTGATATGTGATTGAGAAGATATTCGTGGATACACATTTGCACGCGTCTTAGCACCCTCTTTGTCTCGCCATCTTCTATTGAGTTGGCTACTACTTACTTGCCAACCCAATAGATGAAAAGTGTAGAATACGATTTTCTCACGTAAAGCTTAATTTTGAAGAAAACTGTTTCTGAAAAATTGTTCACTTACATAGATAAGATACTTAATTGATAACCTTTTTCCTCCTGTTTTCTTCAATTCAATTATTTCTTTTAAAATTATATACACACTTTCGAAATTAATTTCCCTGAGAACTAAATCGTAGATTACAAACATTTAAATGAACTATGAATTTTAATATGATTTCCTTTCGTTTAAGAAATCAATCCTTGTTCGCCCTATGACATCCCGATATTAAGATAACATCAGTTTGAAATTGCACCATAACCTTACTTTTAAAACTGCTTTATCGACTTTCCCTTACGACTTTGGAAATCGATGGTCATTTTATCAGAACTTTGGCGATTATTTCGACCGATATACGATGAAAAATCGACGTGATTCGCTGATAGGACTTTTTATGAAAGTTGATGTTGGCGAATGGAAAATTAATTATCTGAAAGTCGAAGTTATCGCGTCGTGTCGACAGAATATACACTTCGCGCTCTATCGAAGCTTCTCTGAAACTAATTATTTTGCAGCCACGTCGAGTTTTCGTGCTGCGCTCCGGCAATGTTTGGCATTCATATTTGCGTATCGTACGTTGCTTTCATTTTCCTTTATTTATACTCCACGCTTTGGTTTTTGCGCATGGCCACCCATCGATGCTCTCGATCTTCCACCTGCTATTGGTTTTCGCTTGATCGTGGAAGATTGTTACTATGATATCGATAACGACAAACCACCAAAATTTCACACGAAACACTTGATGTATTTTTTTTATCGAAATTTTACCGATATTAAAAGATCGCACTATTTTGTTTGGTCTGCAGACAAAATAACAAATTGGAGGTTTACGCGGAACGGTCTTAACCTCTTCCTGTGCTTTAACACTACAATTACCGATAGTTAACACGAAGCTATTTCTACCAAAACCAGTGAAAATGACTGGTCTTTAAAAAATACGTAATAATAGAATATTTTTATATTTATTGATTTATTACTTTCTTACAGACGGAATTCCATGTTATGTTGTTGAGAATTGCGAACTTTAATTGCCGAAATAAATGTAAAGGAATACTAAGGTTACACTTAGAATTCAAATTAAAATAGTTGTAGATTTATTTAATAAACGATTTCCAGGATTTTCGTCGATATACATTTGCACGCGTCTCGGCACTTTCTTTGTCTCGCCATCTTCCGTACCACACTGCCAACGGAATAGTTGCATTCATCTGTTTTTCGAGACGCCGCGCACACACATACTTCCACACACTCGTATTCGCATACGTGTGTCATTACTACGCGGCCAATCTAGTCTAGCACACAAAATTATACATATCTCAATATATGTAGTACATTTTTGGTATTATTAATCCATCTGGGACCATCATCCCTAAACGAGGGTTAACACATTTATAAAATTGTAGAGCCAGTCATTTTGATTGATATTGGTACAAGTAGCCTTGATATAAAACTATTTTCAGTTTGAATAAATAAAAAACAAAATAAAATTCATTATATTATTCTTTTAGTTATCGTTGCGAAAGTCATTACATCATTGGGGGAAAAAATATATCATGAAGTAGGACTTTTAAAATAAAATTGTAAAATCAATCAATTGGATTGGTGTGGTAGTTCCAGATGAAAGATGGTCGAAGTAAAAGAAATAGAATAAAAGAGGTGAAACAATATACAGTGATTGACGAAAATATTCAAAAGCTTACACTTATACAAATTTCAATTAATAAAATAAGGTGTACTAAACTAATTTGTTAAAACAATTTGGTATCCATAGTGATGGAAAAGTGTCAAGATTACATCAGTAAAATTTGAAAACGATTCAATAATATGGATAGGAGTTACGATACATTTATTAGAAACATTCATGATAAATGTCTCACAGAAGAATTCGAACGCTGTAACACTGCTGATAGTTTCTCATCTTGCTTTGCACCGAATGTAAACATTATTGCTAAATGAAAATATTGGTACGTTCACTTGATGTTATGATGTCGCTTCAGTAACAGTAACGTAAAAGTGTGCACAATAGTATTTAAAAAGAATACCAAAAAGTCTGAAACAAAAAAGTGTGAAAGAGAAATAATATCCGATTACAGGAGGACGGCAGATCATATAACGAGATTGTCAGAATTGTGAACAGAAGTGTGTCCACGATATATTATATCATAAAAAAGTGAAAGAATGAGAAAACACTTGCAAACAAAGCTCGATCAGGTCGACCAAAGAAATTGTCTGGAACAGAGGAGAAAGTTATCGTTCGCGAATTAAAAAAAATCCTACTGCATCCGCTCCTCGACTCGCAATTATGGTAGCTGATATGTTTCATAAAGAACTTCACCCGGAATTATGTCGACGAATCTTACGAAACAATGATTTCCAAGGCAGAGTACTGCGAAACAAGCCATACATTAATGCGGTAAATCATAAAAAAAGACTGACTTTTAAATATTTTTAAATATTTTAAAAAATAACCTTAAAGAAAGTACCCGTAGATTAGGATTATTGGAAGATTTCCACTTCCAACAAGGTAATGATCCTAAGCATACTGCTAGAATTGCGAAAGAATGGATCGTATATAACACACACCACACATGCTAATTACTACGCAAAGTCCAGACATAAATCCGATTGAAAATTTATGGGCTGAAATCGGAAAAAGATTAAATAAATTTCAGATAACCTCAAAGCAAGTATTGAAAGATAAAATTATAGAAATATGGAACTCCGTTGAGTGTAGTTTTACAAAATCATTGGTTTACAGTATGGAACGTCGACTGAGACACACTATCGCTGCTAAAGGTGGTCCAACAAAATATTAATATTAAATAATTTAATAATATATGTAGCGTTCAAATACTTCTGTCAGTCACTTACAATGTGTGTTTCTAATAAATGTATCAACTCCTACCTACGTTGTTGAATCCTTTTCAAATTTTACTGACATAACCTCAAAACTTCCATCTTCCTACTGACATCTGCTTGTCTAAGCAAATTACTTTAATGTACATTATTTCGGTCATTCAAGTTTGCATATGTAAGCGTTCGAATACTTTCGTGTGCCACTGTATATCGAGAATATAGTTGAAACTTCATCGTTTTGCTCGTAAAAATAACACTCGACCGCTATCAGTCATTGCACCCTTGCCATACTGCAATCAATTAAATTGTAATTTACTAAATCTACTGAATGATAAATAATTATCGTTACGATGAATTACAGTACGGAGCACCTATCTATCTGTGGGAATAAAAATTCAGTAAAATCGAAATTCCGTTGCAGAGAAACCTTATATAATTTCCCTTCTTTTTTCTTACGGTGATTTATCGTAACCGAACACCAGACACGTCCCCCTCTGTTTTACATTTTCCATTCTTTCCTTAAAAAAGATATTTCACGCGCGTGCTCTGACGCGCTAAGGGAACAAATGTCAGCAGAGAAAAATGCGGCACGAAATTTGACGCGACGCCCATCGTGAAACAAGAGAAAGGACAAAAAGCCATTTCAGCCGTAAAACATTTGTGTAATTCCATAGGAATTTCGTTTTGTTCGTCCAATTATAAGGACTATGGGGGTTTGTCTAACTTGGCATTGCTCTACATCTACGGACAAGTTTCCACGATTTTCCACCGTTTGAACTTGACTATTTTACGCGTGTCGTAACGTCGCGTCGTCTGATCGATTCCTTGCTGCAGCAATGGCATAGTCCTTTACGACATTTGTCCAATTCGACCTGTTTGCTCCACTGCAAATGGAAACCCATAATTTACCAATATTATGTTCAATGGATTTCATAATAGCGCTTTGCTTGCTTCCGCGCCTATGTGTATTTACGTGTGTGCGTGTGTTTGCCTATTTACCCTTCGGCCTTTCTGTGTCTATACATGTGTGTTCGCGCACGTATTTATCGATACGCGTCCTGCTTTCTGCACACGCACACACGCCAATGTATTCCATTCGTTTTCTATAGTTTTTTGTACATGTGTATGTCGGTGTAACCGGATATCTTTTATATTCGTGTCTCGTATACATACGTTTTTCCTTTCTTTGAATATTGTCTGTTCACCTGATTATATCTAATTTAGTATAACGGCGGCCCATAAGCATCGGACTACTTGATATGACATTTTTTTTTAACATTAAATATCAGGTTCCATGGATTTCCATTTATCTTCAACTTTCTATTGGAAAAATTAAAATTCTTCTTTTCCAGTATCTTCCTATCCTTTCGCCTTTTGCTTCGTTTTCAGCTGGAACACCTTCATGAGTGGGAATTTCAATGAAACGCAGTAGAACGAAGCAACATGGCCGACTTTCGCGATGTAGTACACATATCGTATGAAAATGTAACCCGATACGCGGACTTGTTTCACTTTTTTACCAAGCGAACAGTGAACTTTCTAGTCGAGTGATCGTAGTGTATTATTGGGTTGGCAAGTAAGTGATTGCGGCTTTTGTCATTAGGTGGTAATGACAAATTCCGCAATCACTTAGTTGCCAACCCAATAATAACCAGATAACTAACCTCGAATCGATACCGGTTTTGTTACCTTCCTGTTAATCCAGATCGGGCAACTGGTTTATTTCCTGGTTTACTAATTTAGTTAATCAAACATTCATAGATACAAAATACTGTACGACCTCAAGATAGTAAATTTTAGAATTTTTGTAATATTTTTTTCTTTCTTCTTTCTTCCTTTAACAGATTTCACACTTTATAGTACTATGTTCTACTTCGTTAAAATCACTGTAACCTTCATTTCTTGTTTCTTTGATAGATACACATTTCATACTTTAGCTTTCAGTGGTTCTGCTATTCATTCTTTGCGATTCCAGTTACATTTAACATTTGCTTATGACCGATTCATACTTTGCCATTATAGTTTTATACTTGACTAATTTTCAACCAGATTCAGAATTTCTACAGACTTATTTGAACTTTCTATGCGTCTCATTAAAAATTTCCTCAGTGAGGTTTCAAAACCAAAGCTCAAAGGAGATAGTAGATATCACTAATACAATTATATATAAATATTATTTAATATAATAGCGATATTATAATATAATTAATAATATAATATAATATTAAGTATTATGTCTGTGTAATATTACGAACCTTTTTGCGTATTTTAAATCGTAATCTTCCATGGAAATATAATTCCAACCAATTCAACGTTTCCTTCATAATCTGTATGAAACGATCATGTATTACACTTTATATGAGATCAGCAAATGTTCCAATATTTACAAACAGGAATGTATGCTCTTGACGACGTCAACGTTATCGGCTAAGTCAATTAAATCAAACCCGTGCTTCACCGGCCAATCCCGTGGATATCGTGAACGATACTTTTTAGCCGGCTTAGAGGACCTGAATCGACCGATAAAATCAATCGATTGACGTTTCAAGTCGCATCCCCTGTTCGTTAGAGAAATCCTTCAACCAATTTAAGTTTCCCCGAGAGCTGCTTCGTTTCAATCCAGTGTCTAATAAAAATAACCAAGGAAAAATAATACACACGGCGACAGAAGGAACCAACTTTACCCAACCTAACCCTAACTTTCCAAATATTTCTTTCTAAGATTTATAACTGTTGAGAACTGTGGGTATTGATCACCGAAATAAATGTATAGCTACACTTACATTACACTTAGAATTGATATCAAAGTAATTTCAGATTCATTTGATATGTGATTGACAAGATATTCGTCGATACACATTTACACGCGTCTCACCACTCTCTTTGTCTCGCCATCTTAAACTGAGCGAGATCGACTATTCTTTGTGTACACGAAATCCCAATTCTCTGTTCACTATATACATGTCATAGTTAATGCAATGAGGCTATATTTAATACAACTAAAAACAGACATTCGTTCCATCCAATAAATATTTACAATATATATACTACCTTTCTTTAGGTACTTCGTATGTATATGTAATGGGTTGATAAGAAAATTCGTAGTGTTTTTCACAATTGACATGTTCCGTGGTAGATTTTGAAAATATTGCTAGAGGACTTCCCTTTGCACAAATTTCATCCATATTTAAAAGAAATACTACGTATATTTCGGTCGATAAAATGTGTATGCGATAAAAATACATTTGTTTCAAATTGTGCTCAAAGTTCGTTACTAACTTTTTGAATAATCTCATATCTTGTACTTGGATTCTGTAGCTTCACTACATAACGCTAAACTAGTAAGTAATAATTTCTCCATCGATAACGACGAATCTGAATTTTATTTGCCAGAAGCTAATACGAACTCTCTTCTTTACGTGAAGCTATTAAAGTCCTTCGCTAGAACAGAACCATCGATACGATAGCTTGCCGATATTCGTCCTGAAATACTATAATGTTTTCCCAGGAGTACAGCGATATGACAGGACAATAAAGCCTGAAATATTACGGTGCAATCTCTGCAACGGAATGAATACACATATAGGTAGATACACGCAGGTTTTTATGGATGTACCGTTGGTAGGTAAGAATGGTCGCAAATTAGAAAATGAAGAAGATTTGGGAAAAAACGTAGAAGCGGGATTTCTATCTCCTCTGATCTCTCCCTGTTAAACCTTCTTTCATCTAAAATTCATCTGGACGAGCCCAGGAGTAATATAAAAGGGAGATTCTTAAGCAGCCTCGTTAAATACACAGCGACGGTATCGTCACTTTTATGTCACAAAATGTAAACGTATACTTTATACGAACATCGATAGTCTATGTCGTTTGAACAGATATTAGGCGACTTGTTAGAGACACGTTAACATTCTAATATAACTTCTAACTTTTCCTGATTAAAGAAGCTTAAAACGGAAGTAGGGGGCGAGATTGTAAGAGGCTAAAAACAGAAATTGTTATAAAAAAGAACGAGAGTCAGATTTGACTAGCTGAAGCGAGTTAAGCTGTGTAGGAGTTGAACTACCTTAGCATTTGGGTTTAATGACTTATCATCTGCGATAGTACTATATATAATATCTCTGCCATGCTTGAGCGGAGGTTGAAGGCTTTCGAGCCTGGAAGTTCAGCCAGCTCATTTCTAAGAACTATAAAAAAAACTTCTAACTACCCGATGTAAACTTCTTATGGTCTGAGCAATCGCATCATTATATAGCTTTTTTACGCTCGACGTATTTATACGTCATATTTCTTTATTGCACCAATTTCTACATTCTACAAAGTCTATACATAACACATGATACCAAAAATTATTTTTGCTGCACGTCCACATAATGGTCAAATTCGAAGACCTTTGTATCCATGCCAGTTAATATATTGTTCGCAAGGTTTAAGATTTTCAATGCTGGAATTCCTCCAAATCCACTGTGTTTCATTACAGTGATCATTGTTATGAGAGAGATCAAGATGGATAGTCCATTGAACTTCCATTTTCTTTCCTCAGAATGAAATATTTTGCAGACTTTTCTGAATATTCTATACAATTCATCAAAGTTTTTCTCAATAAGCTTCGAAAAACAAAACTCAAAACAGGTGATAGATATCAATAACAAAACTAATTTCAATTTCAATATCATGTTTCTATAACATTATGAACATCGTTGTATATTCCACAATAAATCGTTACCTTTCGTAAATGTATTCAACTGATTAATCGTTTTCTTATAAATCTCTACAAATATCACAATTTGTATAATATCAGCAAGGCTACTACGAGCAGGAATGTATGCTTCTTACTGCCTGTTGATCACAGACAATTCCTTGTCTCGACGACCACAACTTTATTCCCATGCTAGTGCTTCGTAAATTACAACGCCAAAAAGAAACATCCGACGGTGCTGCTCGGTGTCCAAGCTCACTATTAGGATGTCGATAGTAATGATCGATCGCCGGTAAAAGAGAAACAAATCGACTATGTTTTTTATCTTTCTCGGCCTCGAATTCATCGCCAGCTTGTCTTTTCGTGCGTCAACATCGAAAACCAACGATATCTTCTCTGTGCAATTGTTCGTTTGCCTGGCAAATTCTTGTGACTGTCCTGTCTCGCGCGTACAATCGTGTTTACCGAAACCATTCGTTCGAACGACCAGGAGGCTGAATAGTTTTGCGTTTAGTCGTTCGATTAATTGAACGCGTTAATTGGACTATTTGGCCGTGTTTTGTTCCGCGATTAATTGGACGCGATCGCTGCACAGGATGGTGAAGAGAGATGACCATGTAGTTGTCTGTTAACGTGGCTTGTCCGGCTACCGATTACTTGTACCATGTGTAATTCCATCGGTGTTTCAAATTTTTTATTGGCAATGATATATGGAAGCTTCTCTTCTATTTATAATTTTTAGAACGAACTAATCTTTTGCGATGTAGTTTAAAGATTAGACTCAAATTTTTTGTTAGTTATGAGTCTTAGGATGCATTAATATTTTATAACATTATGGAATACAATAACTGGAAGATTCGATATCCACGCGTTCATATTTTATTTCAACTGTTTATACTCGAAACTATTTTATTTCATTGATATAGTTCAACATCGATGTCAAATGGTTTATTTATAACAATTACTATCCTTCTTTCTATTGAATATACAAAATTCTGGGTTATAGAGGATTAAACTAAATTTTCCAGGTTTGCAAGTGTGATATACTAGGGCATTGTAGGTATAACAATGCTGATGAATGTTGCAAGGATATTCAGTGGACAGTTTAGTATCCTAGTGAGTTTAATCTTTAATCTTCGTTTAAGACTCGAAGCAAAAAGCGGAAGATACAATAACGATACTAGAAGAATCAGCTTGAAATTATTACTTCAATATATACAGGGTGGTTGGTAACTGGTGGTACAAGCGGAAAGGGGGTGATTCTACGCGAAAAAAGAAGTCGCAAATATACAATAAAAATGTTTCGTTCGAGGCTTTGTTTTCGAGAAAATCGACTTTGAATTTTCGCTCGGTACGCGTGCGGTACGTTATAACCGATCTCACTGTAGATCGTTGTCTCGATGAAAAAATTTCAAAAAAAAAAAAAAAATTAAAAAAAAATTTTTATTGTATATAATTGAATTGTTACTTTACGTTTTACGGGTGCAGTATATCTTTCACAATGGATTTTTATTTTTCTCCCGTAAATATAATATATAACTATTATTCGCGAATGTAATGCAATTAAAGAATACATTTTCGAAAGCCTTTCTCCGGCGCGCAGAAAATATTTACAAATTAGGAGAATATTTCGTAAGCGAATAATATTTCGAAAAAGAAATTTCTCAAATTCAATAGCTTATTTTATCCGTCACGTTTATATCACGAACATATTGCGATCGTATAGAAAATAATACTTCCGTTTAACGTATATCGTATTACCACTCTCGCGCGATCCCCTCTAAATCCTGACGCTTTTTTTCCTCGAGGTCCCTTCAACCTGAATTTTACATGTTTCAAGGGATTAACGACCAAACGAAAGTTTCGGCTTGGCACAGAGGTTGCACGGCTCAATATCTTCAGCGTCGTGAATTTTTCTGGAAAATTACGGAAGAACTTTAATTATAAAGGAGATAACGACAAGTGCCCGTGATATCGGTGCTTTCATAGAAAACTCTTACAAGAAGAGGGGAAAAGAAAAAGGGGAAGCAGGAAACCTGATACTCTGCTCGATGGAACAACACTTCAAGCCTTACAACTGAGTAAAAATGAGACGAACTTCCCAATCGTGCATAGTTACGTAAGAAACGCTTAACTGCGTGTATGCACACAAATAGACATATATATTAGCGTTAAATATGGATGTGTATCGCGCCAATATGTTCCAAGTGCTAAATTCAAAGCACAAAGTCATTTGCTTGAAGAAATCGTAATGGCCAAATATCGGTGAATCTGAATCTACCATAAAATGCATATAATACGCGATGCTTCTTTAACAACTGGCATCTTAATATCTTCGTACATATGCATATGAACGTATGAAAGGCGACGAAGGGAAAAAGTTGCATGGGAAGATTCTCTTTGTACATTTCTCTGAAGGGATTCGATAAAACGGAACGTCGTCTTTAACTCTTTAGATGGAACTATACGTCAAGCTGAGATGTATTCTTCGTTAGAATATTGCAACATTTTCTCGTGAAATTGTATTCAAAGCTTCCGAGAAATGTTAATTCGACGAGACGTCGAGTTTCGATTGGCACGGCGAGGTGTTTGACGAATACTCGACGAACGTGCTTGAGGAAGTCTCGTAATTTAGTTAAGAATTAATTTGGTTCGCTTTAGATTATCAGTCTTGTCCAATTTTGTTTCTTTTTCATATAATAGAAAATTGTAAGTAGAATACAGTAATTTACTTGTACGTAGTATGGCAACACAGTCACATTACTAAAAATTTCTGACTAAATATAACTGCGTGGACTCTTGAGGAAGCACTGATATCTCTAAGGAAGATTAGATGTAAGAGAAAACGATGGAGGACAAGGTGCTAAGAACTAAGAAGTAAATTCTTAGCCAATTCTCTTTCACAATATAATGGAACGTTAAAAACGGAATTTCATAATATCATGTATATTAATTGAAACAAAGATTGCAAATAAATTGTCGTATTAACACAAACGTAGCCTTTAAAAAATTAAATTCAAAATACAACTTATTTGGATGACCATTGTCTTTCTCAATTGCACGATTTGCTGTATATATCGACGCTATAGGTCCGATGTGTGGGACTGGAAACAGTAAACTGTGCCGCGAAGGGGCTACGTTTCGAGTCGAAGTTTTGGACGTATTATCGTCGAGATTGAATCTGTGCAGATTACTCGGACATCTTCGGACGAAATGTGGCAACGGTGTCGCAGCGTGTGCTCGATCGAAAAGCGCTCGGTACCATCGACCGCAAAGAAGGAAAGGAAATTGTTCGGATTTCTGCCCAGAGCTGTGTGTCTTCGCGTGTTTCATAATACAATTCGTGCCATGAGACAGGCACAGGAAATGATACGAAGGGAAAGAGACATATATATTTGAAACGACGAATGAAGACGCTCTCGAGCATCGCGACACCTCCTTCGCGAGATTACTACTACGCTTTATTATAGTTTTGTGAGAAATTGAACGCACAAAATGTTCGAGATATTACTTGGACTGGCAGCACTGATTCTTGAGTGGAATTCTTACTTTGGTGCATTATATTGATTAAAGTTTCGAGTATGGATATCGACGAGAATGTGTATAGTATCATAGTATACTTTCCAGTTATTTTTAGCAGTTTCTTATTGTTATTTTTTTGTTTTTTTTTTTATTAATGTCCTAAGATATGCCAAGATTTAAGATTATTGGTGTAGAATATATTGTAGTATTTTTTACTTTATTTTTATCCGCTTCTTGGAATTAAATTGCAATCATTTCGTTCGTTAGCGAAAATCGGCCATTTGATTTAAGACCAAGGTCTAATATCAACAAATTCATACGTATCAATTAAAGAATATGACAAAGATAGAAACAAGATACATATGATCTTCTACCAACGACAGCAACTAATTACGGGAATAAGAAAAAATGGAATGACCAGGATTTTTAAAAAAGTATAGAGATTAAAATAACGCCATTGCGTCTGGTCGAGGCAACTGTTTAACTCGGCTAGCCAATACGAGCGGATGAAGCAATTGTCGTACGAGAGAGTGTCAAAGTGAAAGGACCGTGCGTTATCATTATGATATCATTGCAAGCGATCCAATCTACTTAATATTGTAATGGCGGTGTAAGCTTGATTAAATCAGGGTTAGGACAAGCGAGATGAACCGGTTACAAGGTCGTCGAGTTTTTCACTAATTTCCCACGCTGGAGAAAGTACGTACTTATCTGAAAATAGTACTGGAGCTCGATAATTGCAAATTTTTTTACAGCACCTGAGATGCTTATGGAGTACGTAAAAATTGTTAAAATTACGTCTTTGTGTACATTTTCGAGATATCGATGGAAATTTTGGTTTCTTGGCAATTTTTGTTAGAAGCCATTCGAATTCTATGTGTAGGGCATTTATGCTATTTCTTCTCAGCGTTTTTCTCGTAAACGATAAGCGTAAGGAAAAAAATGAAACAGGAAAACGATGAATGGTCCAAGATGAACTACATATCCACGATAATATTCTTCATGGGGCAAGTAGAATAGAACAGCTGCAAATTACAGAACGAAGGAGACTTGGAACAAAAGAAAAGAGGGTGATTTTTATTTCCTGTGTGAAACTCCCTTTTTATCCAACATTCATCTCGACAAGCAGAGGAATAATATGAAAGAGAGTTTCTTAAGTAGCGTCGTTAAATATAAGACTCTATCGCCATTTTTATGTCACAAAATGTAAATCACATTTTGCATGACATTCACAGCCTCAACAGATATTAAACGACATATTAAAAAACGAAAATATTTAATCGAAACAAGAACTATTAGAGTAACTGTATACATTACCTTCCCCAATTCCATAAATTTGTTGATTAGAATTTTGTAACAACATGATACCCTCGTTGCTTCTAGGTAGAACAATTTTACATGCATAAAAAGAAATATCTCGACAGCTATAATTCTGCACATTGCACATTGGAAGGAGTAGAATATGACTGTTTTGCTAATATCATCAAGCTGCTGAAGAGAGTTAGATAAACTGTAGTATCTTCAACGATATGAGCGAACGTTTTCCAATTTAAAAATATCAGAATGAGATGTTACTAGATATCGAGAGATGTTGATATTCTAGTATGACTTGTAACTTTTCTTGATCAAAGAAGGTTAAAACGAAGGTATGAAATGAGATTGTCAGATCCTAAAAACAGAGATTGTTGTAAAAAGGTACGAGGGTCAGATTTGTCTAGCTGAAGCGAATTAAGCTGTGTGAAAATTCAACTAGCTTAGCATGTAGATCTAACGATTCATCATCTGCGATAGCACCATGTACCTCTGCGATGCTTTTGCGGAAGCCTAAGACTTGCGAGCCTGAAAAGCTCCGCTCTGGCTCACTAGTAAGAAGCGTAAAAAGAACCTCTAACTCCGCTATCTTAGGTACTCGATGTAGACTTGTCACACTTTGGCCAAACTCATTGATTTTTGCGCTCGACATGTTTATGCGTCACATTTTTTTATTCCACCAATTTGTACATTCTGCAATCTTCGCATAACACATTATACCAAGAATTATTTTAGCTGTATATTTATAAATATAATGGTAAAATGGAAACTCATTTACTTTTATGCCAGTTAATTTATTGTTCGTAAGGTTTACGAATGCCAGCACTGGAAGGTCTTCAAACACACCAGGTTGCATTGTAACGATTTTATTATTAGCGAGATCCAACACGTTTAAATCCGTTAGTCCATGAAACATTGCAAAGATAATTGCAATTAGTTGATTCGTGCTCAGGTGCAGCTGCTTCAAGTAATTCATGTCTGGAAACGATGCTACCTCGATATTTGCTATTTGATTGTAGTCTAAGTTCAAATCATATAAACCAATTAGTTGTTTGTAATCGATGTAAGACATTCTGCTTAACTGATTTCCTTCCAATATGAGATAGCCCAACCTAACCCCAATCCTTGTAGGATTCCTGGCTGGATGACGGTTAATTTATCGTTTCCCAATTCCAGAAGGTTCCATCCTACAATATATCTACAAACTGCAGGCTCTACGCTAATAACCTTATTATCGTTTAACCGGAGGCGAATATACCGCTGTAACCGAGCTCCTGTCGATCGGTTCGATGTCGTTCAATCCGAAATTCAGCCCCAACAAATGCGGCACGTCCGCGAATGAGGTCTGGGGATATCTCGTTAATCTTATTGTACATCAGATACAGGAAACTCAATTGCTTCGGTTCTGAGAACAGATTTGGCAACACTGGTATGACATTGTACGTTAGGTTTAGCTAGAATACATTTTCCAATCCTTTAAACGATTCCTTCTTCGTTTCTCAGGTTTTCTTACCTTGACGAAAGTTCAGTCTCGCAGGTGTTAAATTTTTGAAACCGTTTCCCCCGATGACCCACACGTTCAAGTGGAGGATCTTTGATCCTAAGTCAGATTCTTGTACGATGACGTCCGCCATGTTTTCCATTTTGTCACGCACCTCGTACTTTCCTATCTGTCTGTACGTCTGTTCTTGCACCGATCGACCGATAGGCGAAATCAGTAAGACGAGCATCGAAGAAAGTCAGACGGCCAGGAAAGATATTAAGAAGAATAAAATGGATAAAATTAAACATCTTGAGATCGAGTTTTCGCGCCCCAGACTAAGCGATTGACGATCGGATCGTGACTGACGTGTCACTCTGAATATTTGTTGGTTTAGCAGCTCTGTTAGATGGAAGCAACGACCTCTATACCGTTTAGGTTGATGGGGAATTCGCTAGGTGCCACTTACGTGTTAAAATGATGTTCAAGCGGTGATATAATGGACATAAACGAGGTGGAATTTTTATAATGAAATTTTTGTTGAAATATCGAATATATCAATTTTTTATCCATTTTAAAATTCTATGGTATACATTTACCTTTGCACAAGTTTTGAAGCAAATAGTAGTTGCTAAAGGATTTAAGAAGTTAGGGTTTAAATATATTGTGAATTAATCGTTTTTCGAGCACTTTAGCTGAATATTTTGTTCGTAGGATGACGAGAAGATTTGATGTGTGAAAAAAAGGGGAAGGTTTCCATTAAAAAAAGAAAATAGATGTGCTTTTTACACTTGGAAAATCAATACGTAGTTCACTTTGAACAATTCACCTTTTTAGCTTTATCACTACGTTTGCAGGAATAACGCTGGAAATTAGTAGCATGAGCAGTATGCATTTACAGTTAGATTCTTCAAATAATTTAAAAATCTTGTGAACTTTGAAAGAGAGGTTACGTGGAAATATTTTCAATGAACTTCAGGTATTGCTAGATTTCTTTTTCTGATATTTTACGAAATAGTGTTACATCAAATGTTTATGTTACAGTTTGTTATTAATTTGGTACACTAATTCGTCCTATAACACCAAAAGCCCTATAACACAATATAGAAATTATCTTGCAATTATTATGATATCAATTTTTTTGCAAAGATGATAGTAGTATCAACGTGGTTTGATCGTAACAAAGTTCACGTGATGCATATAAATCGTACGAATAATAATAAATAATAAAGTACGAATTAATTTATAGGAAATGTTTAATTATACTTTTCGCTTATGTTCAAACCTCGGGATGAGAAATGTTGAAAGTGGCGGATTTCCCCATTGAAATCATGCTAAAGTGCTTTCGATCGCCGTAAAGGAACGAATCTTCTGGCAGATTCTTGTAAAACTATTCAAACATTTTTTGAGTGGATAACGGAATAGGAGCGACGGCGATCTAAAATGGATAAAAATCGAACAAAGCGTCTGAAATCAGTTAGGATAGACTCTAACGATGCAAGAACGCCATCGTCTCATTTTCCGTGACACTTTAAGCACTTAAGTAACAGCAATTATTTCCAGATGTCAGCAGTATATGCACCACCGCGACATAAAATGACATTACAAAAATGAAAACAATGAGCTGGTGTTTGGTGTAAGATGCCCAAGAAATACTCAACGGTGTTCAACAATATAATTTGTTTAACAATCAACAATTAACAATCCTCGCCTTCAAGTGGTTTCGTATAATTCTCCATTACCACTGATTTTCTCGCTTCTCCACTAGACTTGCTTCGACGTTGAAATTTGATCCTTCGCACTTGGCTGTTCAAACTCGAATGCCTCTGTTTACAGATTCGTTTCTTTTGTTGCCCTTCGATATCCCCACTACGCGCGCGTTCGTTAGACGTACGCGACCGTTGCCAAGTACGCTTTCTTCCAAATATTCGGCGAAAGGACCGTAGGGATATCGATGGCTCGTTAGGCATATCGGCCTTACGCTTCGATGATGTGTTTTGTGTCGCGAAGCCGTCGGAAAGTTTCATCGTCGAATGCCGTCGGAAAGATTCGCCGTCCAGTGCCGCCACAAATATTTTCAATCCTTAGGTGACATCACAGCGGGAGACTTCAATGCAAAGCACTAAGCCAGGCAAAGCACAGACACGGCTGTACTAGTCAGGCGCACTAATGCAGAAACAGCAACCACATTACTGCAAGAGCACATCAGAAAATAGAAAAATGGCTACCAGATAAACAAATAAAAGCAAACCCCAGTAAATGCAACGATATTATATTTACACTAAGAAAACGGGAATCACCAAATATCCAATTAAATGGCACGCGTATAACACAAACAAGGCAAGTTAAATACCTGGAACTTCACTTAGACACACAACTTACATGGAAGCATACTAAATCAATTATAGACAAAATACGGATAAAAAGAAGACAAATGTACTGGTTAACTAGTCGAAGTTCTAAACTTAGCATAGAAAATAAACTAAAAATCTACAAAACGATAGTAAAACCAATTTGGACGTACGGAATACCACTACGAGGAACAGCAGCAATGCGCCACATAAATAAACTAGAGTGGCTACAATCGAAGATACTGAGAACAATAGCGAACGCCCTCTGGTATGTCAGAAACGAGGATATACGTAAAGACTTGAAAATACCAACGGTGAAAGAAGAAATCGGCAGGTACGCAAAAATATACAAGGAAAGAACGGCAACACAGCCAAACCAGCTGGCTGCCGAAGCGAGCAGAACTCTGATAGAAAAAAGACTAAAAAGAGAACAGCTCACTGACCTCGCTAAGGAAATAAAATGGTCAAAATCGAAGATGATATCCCGTTGGGGGTAGCCATCCACCTTTTATTATTTAGCAATAAAGCTAGAAAAATTTACCAAATGTCCAGTTAAACAAATTGTAAAGTACAAATTAAATAACAAAAAAAAAAAAAAAAAAAATAAAAAACTTTAAGCACTTGGCACGTCGAATCGAATCCCTTGCGATTTCACCTTTTTCCTTAGCTTTGTTTCACACGCTATAGTGTGAAACGCACACATGGAAGGTGTGGAAAATTGTTGAATTTATCGTCGCTTAAATCGAATATTATCAGTTCAGTAAGCTAAAAGGCTCTAAGACGATTTATTTCTTGTTGTATAATGGTCGACGAGTAGAGGGGAGAAAGTCGTGGAAAAATAGTTGCCGAACGAATTAATCGTTCTTTTGTCCTGTGTTAGTGAATGTACGATCGAGATTCGTGAAAATTGTTACCACTTTTGGAGGGGAAAGAGAGATTTTTCACACGGATTACCGACAATAAGCGAATTCCTCGGTTCAACGAGCAAACCACTGGCTGATCGATTATTACACCGTTTTACTTCTTTGTTGCTATCCTTGTCGAACGTGTGTTAAAAACCGAAAGTGAAACTGTCTATTAATAACGTTCGAACTGGGATACGTTGGTACAGATTTTTTAAAAAATCGCTTCGAAAAGATCGTAACTTTCTTGATAGTTTTGACAACAGTATCATTAGAGAATGAAAATGGACGAATACGGAAAGACTTTATAGGATGAAATAATAAGATTACGACTAAGAAAGTAGAAGTAAATTAGGAAGATCTTCTTAAACTTGCCAGGATTGAACACTGTAAAGTAGATTAATGAATTTTATTATGCCCTTACCATAGTCAACCCTTGCGTATTGCTTTAGGTATATAGAAAAAGAGATAAAAATGCTAAATGATTACGCCTGAAATACAAAGAATACAAATTATCTAAAATTTTCTCGAATTTGTCAAGAGCGAAAAGTTGAACATTTTGTGGCCTTGAGAGTCTCCAAGTCTTGTGGCATTATAGACAAACGCGCGAATCTCGTGACAAATATGAGCATAAAAGGCGATGAAAGGTGATGCTAACGTTTAGTTTCCAAACATCTGTAGCGGCACTTGGCAACAATGTATATCGCCGAAGCGAAGTGCCATCAATATCCCAACAGTCCTTCCACCAATTGTTCGAGAAGAAGGAGTGCGTGGCAACGGTCGCGGACGCCAAACAAACGCGTGGATAGTGGGGATATTGAGGGGCGACAAAAAGAAAAGAAACGAATCCGATCGACAGTTAGGTTTGAACCGGGAAGCAATAAAGTCGAGTTGTAACCGCGCAGCGAGATTGACTAGCGAAACCGAGAACGATACGCGACGCGTACAAAAGAAGACACTTGTTAATAAACATATTGTTGACCTAAACACCGAGTGATTATTTAACACACTACACCCAATGTTACTTCACATTAAACCAAAGTTGAGAAAACACTGTGTTAAAAACACGTGTCAACCGTGAAAAGGCAAATCAATTTCGCAAATTCTTAGCATTCCGTTGATGTTATACATTCAGTTCCATATTCAGCGTTATTCAGTTAGTGCGGCATTCGGGTCTTGAATAACCTGAAACTCGTTTCAAATCTCGTCCAGCAACTTCTATGTACTATGGATAATAAAACAAAGTAAAAAGAAAAACGACTAGAAAATAAAACGTCTCTATTAGAGCCATTAGAAATGACTCATTGCAGATTGCAGAACACGCTTCACCAACCATACGACAAATAGTATATGTATAATGATTGAACACGGTCAGGACCACGAACCTTATATTTTATAGGATGGAACACGCGTTTTAATTCGGGAAAAAATTTTTTTATCGCTACAGAGTGGACTGTGCATCGCTCCGAAGTTCTGGCTATCGTTGTTCGTTCGACTGTTACTTTCTACGATTTATTACAGGTCATCTGGCTGGCCAAGCCAATTAAATCGAATCCCTGCTCCATCGGTGAATCCCGTCGATACCGTGGAAGATACTTTTTAGCCGGTTCACAGGATTCTGGATCGGCGATTTCCAGAGAATAGACCGATAAAATCAGTTGACTGACATTCCACGCCGCATCCTTTGTTTGTTAGAGAATTTCTCGGATCAATTATTCCTCGCAGAATTGATAGGTTTGCTTCGTTTCTGTGCAGTTTTTAAAAAAATAATAGCGAAAAGCAAAAATAAAAAACATAGCGACAAAAGGAAACAGAAATATTTCCTTAATATTTGTAATATTCCTTTTCAAGATTTGTAACTGTAAAATTTCACATTTTCTCATATAAACAGCTCAAGAACTCTCATCACCTGTCTTTCTATGCACAAAATCCTAATTCTCTGTTCACTATATACATGTCATAGTTAACAGAATGGCGACTATATTTAATACAACTAAAAACAGACATTCGTTCCATCCAATAAATATTTACAATATATATACTACCTTTCTTTAGGTACTTCGTATGTATATGTAATGGGTTGATAAGAAAATTCGTAGTGTTTTTCACAATTGACATGTTCCGTGGTAGATTTTGAAAATATTGCTAGAGGACTTCCCTTTGCACAAATTTTATCCATATTTAAAAGAAATACTACGTATATTTCGGTCGATAAAATGTGTATGCGATAAAAATACATTTGCTTCAAATTGTGCTCAAAGTTCGTTACTAACTTTTTGAATAATCTCATATCTTGTACTTGGATTCTGTAGCTTCACTACCATAACGCTAAACTAGTAAGTAATAATTTCTCCATCGATAACGACGAATCTGAATTTTATTTGCCAGAAGCTAATACGAACTCTCTTCTTTACGTGAAGCTATTAAAATCCTTCGCTAGAACAGAACCATCGATACGATAGCTTGCCGATATTCGTCCTGAAATACTATAATGTTTTCCCAGGAGTACAGCGATATGACAGGACAATAAAACCTGAAAAATTGCGGTGTAATCTCTGCAACGGAATGAATACACATATAGGTAGATACACGCAGGTTATGGATGTACCGTTGGTAGGTAAGAATGGTCGCAAATTAGAAAATGAAGAAGATTTGAGAAGAAACGTAGAAGCGGGTAATCCTGGAAACGATCCTGTTGATCGATTCGATATCGTCGAATGCCAAACCAAACCACAACAAATGTGACACGACAGCGGACGAGTCTTGGGATATCTCGTTGATCTTATTGGAGGTTAGACATGGCGAAATGCAATTGCTTCAGCTCTCAGAACAGATTCGGTGACAGAGGTATAACGTTACTGTCTAGGTCTAGCCGTTCCAATCTTTCCAGTCCATTAAACGATTATTTTACTTCACAAACTTCTTTCCCACGGAGATCATGTTACCCAGACCAACGATCAGCCCCATGGCCGATATATTTTTGAAAGTGTTTTCTCGAATAGCCAGCAGGTTGAACCCGCAAAACTCTTATTCTGGGACAAATTCTTTTTGGATAACGTCTACCAGAGTTCCCCTTTTTATCACATACTTTGAGCGTATCTGTTTGTCTGCACGTCGATCGTCCACCGATCGAACGATCGGCGAAAACAGTAACACGATCGATAAAACGGATAGAAGGAATTGAAACATCGTAAGACCGAGTTTTTGTGCGACAGACGAAGCGATTGACGATTGAATCGTGACTGACATTTCTCCCTGTCACATCATATTTTTATATTGTTCACGATCACGAGGAATCCGTTAGGAAAATATATTTTCTAGCCGCGTAAATTAAGATGGCGCGTAAATTAGGATGGCGCGTAAATTAAGATGGCGCGTAAATTAGGATGGCGCGTAAATTAGGATGGCGCGTAAATTAGGATGGCGCGTAAATTAGGATGGCGCGTAAATTAAGATGGCGCGTAAGTTGAGGCACGATTGTTCGTATTAAAATGATATTCATGCGATGAGAATTTTGCAGTAACGTTGAATATATGAATTCTTCACGTTCGCATAAATTTTCAACCAGATTCAGATATTTAGCCGACTTTTCTTAATTTTCTATACAGTTTGTCTAAAATTTTCTCAATCACCTTACAGAAACAAAACTCAAAACAGCTGTTGGAGATCAATAATACAACTTTAATAATTTAATATCATGTTTCTGTAACATTACAAACGTTTCTGTGTATTCCAAATAGTCATCTTTCATAAATTATATTATTCCAACTAATTAATTTATCTGTATAACCTGATCAGGTATCAAATTTTAAACGAGATCAGCAAGGAGACTACAAACAGAGATGTATGCTCCATGCTATTAGTTGACCATAGACGATTCTTCATCTTGATGATGTCAATCTTATCCCTATCCGCTTGGTTCGTAAATTACAACGCCAAAAAGAATGTCGTTCGGTGTCTGGCTTAGTACGACGATGTCGATCATAATGATTGATCGCTGATGAAAAAGCAGCAGAAAAGTTGACTGTGTTTTATTTTACTCGGCCTCGACATCGTCGCTCGTTTGTCTCTCCGTGCATTAGCATGGAAAACCGACGACGACCCCTTCTGTGCAACTGTTTGTTTGCCTGGCAAATTCTGTCGTCGACAGGTGCTGCTACGTAGTACCCACGCGACTGCCGCAATAGACAGTCCAGTCCTGTCCTGTCTCGCGCGTGCGGCCATATTTACACAAGCGATTCGTTCATAACATCGGGACAACGAATAATTTTGCGTTATGTCGGTCGATTATTTGAACGCGTTAATTGGTCTACTTGGGCGCGTTCTGTTCGACGATTAATTGGGTACGATTGTTGCACAGGGAGGTCAAATGGAGTGACTGTGTTGTTGTTTGTTAACGTGGCTTGTCCGGCTACCGATTACTTGTACCATGTGTAAATCCATCGGTGTTTCAAATTTTTTATTGGCAATGATATATGGAAGCTTCTCTTCTATTTATAATTTTTAGAACGAACTAATCTTTTGCGATGTAGTTTAAAGATTAGACTCAAATTTTTTGTTAGTTATGAGTCTTAGGATGCATTAATATTTTATAACATTATGGAATACAATAACTGGGAGATTCGATATCCACGCGTTCATATTTTATTTCAACTGTTTATACTCGAAACTATTTTATTTCATTGATATAGTTCAACATCGATGTCAAATGGTTTATTTATAACAATTACTATCTTTCTTTCTATTGAGTATACAAAATTCTGGGTTATAGAGGATTAAACTAAATTTTCCAGGTTTGCAAGTGTGATATACTAGGGCATTGTAGGTATAACAATGCTGATGAATGTTGCAAGGATATTCAGTGGACAGTTTAGTATCCTAGTGAGTTTAATCTTTAATCTTCGTTTAAGACTCGAAGCAAAAAGCGGAAGATACAATAACGATACTAGAAGAATCAGCTTGAAATTATTACTTCAATATATACAGGGTGGTTGGTAACTGGTGGTACAAGCGGAAAGGGGGTGATTCTACGCGAAAAAAAAAGTCGCAAATATACAATAAAAATGTTTCGTTCGAGGCTTTGTTTTCGAGAAAATCGACTTTGAATTTTCGCTCGGTACGCGTGCGGTACGTTATAACCGATCTCACTGTAGATCGTTGTCTCGATGAAAAAATTTCAAAAAAAAAAAAAAATTAAAAAAATTTTTATTGTATATAATTGAATTGTTACTTTACATTTTACGGGTGCAGTATATCTTTCACAATGGATTTTTATTTTTCTCCCGTAAATATAATATATAACTATTATTCGTGAATGTAATGCAATTAAAGAATACATTTTCGAAAGCCTTTCTCCGGCGCGCAGAAAATATTTACAAATTAGGAGAATATTTCGTAAGCGAATAATATTTCGAAAAAGAAATTTCTCAAATTCAATAGCTTATTTTATCCGTCACGTTTATATCACGAACATATTGCGATCGTATAGAACATAATACTTCCGTTTAACGTATATCGTATTACCACTCTCGCGCGATCCCCTCTAAATCCTGACGCTTTTTTTCCTCGAGGTCGCTTCAACCTGAATTTTACATGTTTCAAGGGATTAACGACCAAACGAAAGTTTCGGCTTGGCACAGAGGTTGCACGGCTCAATATCTTCAGCGTCGTGAATTTTTCTGGAGAATTACGGAAGAACTTTAATTATAAAGGAGATAACGACAAGTGCCCGTGATATCGGTGCTTTCATAGAAAACTCTTACAAGAAGAGGGGAAAAGAAAAAGGGGAAGCAGGAAACCTGATATTCTGCTCGATGGAACAACACTTCAAGCCTTACAACTGAGTAAAAATGAGACGAACTTCCCAATCGTGCATAGTTACGTAAGAAATGCTTAACTGCGTGTATGCACACAAATACACATACATATTAGCGTTAAATATGGATATGTATCGCGCCAATATGTTCCAAGTGCTAAATTCAAAGCACAAAGTCATTTGCTTGAAGAAATCGTAATGGCCAAATATCGGTGAATCTGAATCTACCATAAAATGCATATAATACGCGATGCTTCTTTAACAACTGGCATCTTAATATCTTCGTACATATGCATATGAACGTATGAAAGGCGACGAAGGGAAAAAGTTGCATGGGAAGATTCTCTTTGTACATTTCTCTGAAGGGATTCGATAAAACGGAACGTCGTCTTTAACTCTTTAGATGGAACTATACGTCAAGCTGAGATGTATTCTTCGTTAGAATATTGCAACATTTTCTCGTGAAATTGTATTCAAAGCTTCCGAGAAATGTTAATTCGACGAGACGTCGAGTTTCGATTGGCACGGCGAGGTGTTTGACGAATACTCGACGAACGTGCTTGAGGAAGTCTCGTAATTTAGTTAAGAATTAATTTGGTTCGCTTTAGATTATCAGTCTTGTCCAATTTTGTTTCTTTTTCATATAATAGAAAATTGTAAGTAGAATACAGTAATTTACTTGTACGTAGTATGGCAACACAGTCACATTACTAAAAATTTCTGACTAAATATAACTGCGTGGACTCTTGAGGAAGCACTGCTATCTCTAAGGAAGATTAGATGTAAGAGAAAACGATGGAGGACAAGGTGCTAAGAACTAAGAAGTAAATTCTTAGCCAATTCTCTTTCACAATATAATGGAACGTTAAAAACGGAATTTCATAATATCATGTATATTAATTGAAACAAAGATTGCAAATAAATTGTCGTATTAACACAAACGTAGCCTTTAAAAAATTAAATTCAAAATACAACTTATTTGGATGACCATTGTCTTTCTCAATTGCACGATTTGCTGTATATATCGACGCTATAGGTCCGATGTGTGGGACTGGAAACAGTAAACTGTGCCGCGAAGGGGCTACGTTTCGAGTCGAAGTTTTGGACGTATTATCGTCGAGATTGAATCTGTGCAGATTACTCGGACATCTTCGGACGAAATGTGGCAACGGTGTCGCAGCGTGTGCTCGATCGAAAAGCGCTCGGTACCATCGACCGCAAAGAAGGAAAGGAAATTGTTCGGATTTCTGCCCAGAGCTGTGTGTCTTCGCGTGTTTCATAATACAATTCGTGCCATGAGACAGGCACAGGAAATGATACGAAGGGAAAGAGACATATATATTTGAAACGACGAATGAAGACGCTCTCGAGCATCGCGACACCTCCTTCGCGAGATTACTACTACGCTTTATTATAGTTTTGTGAGAAATTGAACGCACAAAATGTTCGAGATATTACTTGGACTGGCAGCACTGATTCTTGAGTGGAATTCTTACTTTGGTGCATTATATTGATTAAAGTTTCGAGTATGGATATCGACGAGAATGTGTATAGTATCATAGTATACTTTCCAGTTATTTTTAGCAGTTTCTTATTGTTATTTTTTTGTTTTTTTTTTTATTAATGTCCTAAGATATGCCAAGATTTAAGATTATTGGTGTAGAATATATTGTAGTATTTTTTACTTTATTTTTATCCGCTTCTTGGAATTAAATTGCAATCATTTCGTTCGTTAGCGAAAATCGGCCATTTGATTTAAGACCAAGGTCTAATATCAACAAATTCATACGTATCAATTAAAGAATATGACAAAGATAGAAACAAGATACATATGATCTTCTACCAACGACAGCAACTAATTACGGGAATAAGAAAAAATGGAATGACCAGGATTTTTAAAAAAGTATAGAGATTAAAATAACGCCATTGCGTCTGGTCGAGGCAACTGTTTAACTCGGCTAGCCAATACGAGCGGATGAAGCAATTGTCGTACGAGAGAGTGTCAAAGTGAAAGGACCGTGCGTTATCATTATGATATCATTGCAAGCGATCCAATCTACTTAATATTGTAATGGCGGTGTAAGCTTGATTAAATCAGGGTTAGGACAAGCGAGATGAACCGGTTACAAGGTCGTCGAGTTTTTCACTAATTTCCCACGCTGGAGAAAGTACGTACTTATCTGAAAATAGTACTGGAGCTCGATAATTGCAAATTTTTTTACAGCACCTGAGATGCTTATGGAGTACGTAAAAATTGTTAAAATTACGTCTTTGTGTACATTTTCGAGATATCGATGGAAATTTTGGTTTCTTGGAAATTTTTGTTAGAAGCCATTCGAATTCTATGTGTAGGGCATTTATGCTATTTCTTCCCAGCGTTTTTCTCGTAAACGATAAGCGTAAGGAAAAAAATGAAACAGGAAAACGATGAATGGTTCAAGATGAACTACATATCCACGATAATATTCTTCATGGGGCAAGTAGAATAGAACAGCTGCAAATTACAGAACGAAGGAGACTTGGAACAAAAGAAAAAAGGGTGATTTTTATTTCCTGTGTGAAACTCCCTTTTTATCCAACATTCATCTCGACAAGCAGAGGAATAATATGAAAGAGAGTTTCTTAAGTAGCGTCGTTAAATATAAGACTCTATCGCCATTTTTATGTCACAAAATGTAAATCACATTTTACACGGCATTCACAGCCTGTATAGCTTCAACAGATATTAAACGACGTATTAAAAAACGTAGTTATCAAAATCTAAGTGTTTATCAACATTCTAGCGATAATGATCGAAGATAAGACAAAACTGAATTCATAGTATCGGCCCGCTAAATTCAAGCGTCGTAGAAATGACATCTCGTATGCAGCAAGCTAATAATTTCACGCTTTTCAAACGGTCTAACGCACGACCATGCTCGGTGTTCCTGTCACGTTCCATAGCTGTTCTCAGATGCATCGTGAGTGCGTTTTTGCCGTCACTGAATGGCCGTTGTAAATCAAACCCGAGGTGTCTCTGCCGCTCCTCCTGTCGTTCTAGGTATACCATATACCCAGATAGAGACGGGACTCGCACAAGTATCTGTTTCTTGAAACGATACACACGAGTGTAATGTCACGCCACCACTCAAAAACCGCACTTTTACCGGCGCCATTTGTATCGATTCAATGGCCGCTGCTAACCGCTACGATTCTAACGCGAGTCCTTGTGATGAATATCGCGTCTCGTGCTAAAGATGACATGTCGTTCGAGCAGTTGACAAGTACAAACGCGGCTCATACGAACTTTTGTGCTGATACGAATGGATTTCTCAATCGTAATCGAGCAACTTTCTGAGAAAGATAAGACGATAAGTAAATCTACCTAACCTAAAATTAGCTACGTTTCGATCGTTTCTAACAGGATCCTAAAGAACCTTTACAAAACAAATCAAAATTTTATAATAATTCAACCAGTTGAGTGGAAAATGTATGTAGTACACGTATGTATGTACGTATTGTACGTATGTGTATTTATTTCTAGAGAAAACTTTTCAAATAACGACGAGAAGAATTAATATCAAAATTAATGTAACACAATTGGAAGTGAAATATGTATGAAAAAAATCAGAATGGAAGCAATGGAGAAAGCAAGCCTCTAACCACATCTGAACAATTTCTACAAAATTTCTGTAAGACTTTATGAATTTAAATTAGTCGTTTTGACTAGTAGATAGTTTCTAATGTAACCTTTCTGCATAGTTGAGATTATTTGCATTATTTGGGTAATCTTAGGAATGATTGAACAAAGGATTGAATATTGAATTAGCAAGCAGAGTTAGGATATTGAGATGATTTCGTTAATCATTGTTGTTTAATTTAAGGAATTTTGCTTTTAGAATCTACAAACAATGCTTCATTGTTCATTGTTCTGACGCTTTATAAATTTCCGGTATGTGTATTATTTCTGTTGAAAATTGTGGATCTTTGAAGCCGAAATAATGTTATAGGAACACTAAATTTATACTGAGGATTAATATTAAAATAATGATATATTTATTTCATGGACGATTCCTTATATATTCATCGATACACATTTGCACGTGTCTCAGCACTTTCTTCCAGTTAACCGACTGAACAGTTTACATTCCTTTGTTTTCGAGACGCTGCGCACACACATACTTCCACACACTGATATTCACATACAAGTATCTCTACTACGCATTTAACCCAGTCCAGCACAGAAAATTATACATATCTCAACAATTTCTAAAGAATCATGTGTCTATCGTCCAAGAAACGTTCAGTGAAATGTCAACCTTCGACGCGTACGTACTACGAGTTTAGCCTGCTAAATGATTGATTCCATTGCGCCAAGATCGATCAGAGTTTATGTGCGAAGGTCGCAATCTTGACAAATTGCCTGTCCTTGATACGAAGGTAGCTACTGAAGCGAACTTTCTTCCAGATTTTTACGATAAGCACTCGCCAAAATTTTTTTACGCATCACGTAAAGCAGAGAAGATCCAGATTGACGTTGGTATCATTTGAAAATTCCCCTGTTACGTATCTCGATTGTTTCTTTCTATTGCAGCTAAGTGATTGCGGATTTTGTCACTAGGTGGTATTGCCAACCCAACATTTCAATATTCTCACGTATTTTTCCTTTTGTTTCTTTAAATATCTTTATCCAATTCAAGTTCTAGCCAATTTTAGTGTTTCCCATACACACTTACATTTTAATACCTTTATACAAGCTTTTATTTGCAGCATTGCTTCTAGTTCAACATTTTCCAAACTACTTCTCTTTCCAAATAAACCTATCTTCCACTTTTTTCTCTATGGAGGATTGCAAATATTTTTCTGTAGAATTATTCTATTCCCTTAACTACCGATACTGTATTTTTTTAAACATGTGCATTCTATGGGGTTGGCAACTAAGTGATTGTGGATTTTGTCAACTTAACTCCAACCTAACCTCAACCTAACGCCACCTAATGACAAAATCCGCAATCACTTAGTTGCCAATCCAATATCAGAAGATGTAAATCCTACGTCTTCAAATGCTGCACGAATGTTTTACGTACTAAAATATTCAAGGAAAAGTGGATGAAGGCTGAGAATACGAAGTTGGATCAATTTGGTAGAAAGTCGTTCTCGTCCAGCCATTAACTCTTTTCGACAGCCTTTTCCATTTCCACCTACTTTCCCAGCTTCGATTTGGAATTCCTACAAGGGAGCGCTTCCACAGCTACTTCGCTATTCTGATTCCAATATTTTTCTCGAAAGCTTCCACCCATCTCATTATCTCTTGCTTTTCCTAACAAGAGTACAATTTTTTCTTAATCTGCAATGCACGTAACACAAAGCTCGGATCTTTAGATTTTAGTGTAACGAACAGCAATCGCCTTCCAGTTTGTAATTTCGTATTTTTCTATGATTCTAAGCATTAACAAAAATAATTAAAAAAAAAATTCATTATTTTTGGAATACGGAAGAAATTTCGAAATTTGCAGGAAATGGAAGTTGTTTGAAAAGTGTGGCATGCATTTCGGCTAACAAAATGGCGACGCTATTTCTCGCGCTCACTTCACGTTGAACAGCGTGCGCGTTTAAAACGCAACACTTGACTCGCGCGTGCCGCACTCTCTTGTTGCACGCTGATAACGCCAGAAAGAACAACGACCGACAGAAGTTTCCACTTATCTAATGTCGGCCAGCGAGATTAACGAGAATCGCGTACATCTGACATCACATAACACGAATTCCCCTTAAAAACCGAGTAAATAAAAATAAGATTTCTTTGAACTGAAATGAATCTGGATTAGATAACTGAAAAAAATCTGCAATCGCTTTTAACTTTGTTCAGATCATGTTGCTACTAGATCAGAATACTACGAATACGTGATTTGATAGGTTTTAAAAATACACCATTGAATTTGAAATAATTGTAAGAATTGAAAATAATTCTGCAAACAACATCCTGAATTAAGTTTAGTTTAATTTTTTTCTGGCAGTGAGAAAATGTTGCCTATTATTGCTTGGCAACTAAGTGATTGCGGATTTTGTCATTAGGTGGTAATGACAAAATCCGCAATCACTTAGTTTCCAACCTAATAGTTCCAGAATCCCTCATTAGGTTAGGTTTTACAAACATAATTTAATTGCAAGCTAAATCAGTGTAGACTTGAATTTTTCTTTCAGCCGACTGAGAAGTTTTGAGGCCTAAAACTCTATGGAAAGATCAATGCAATATACGTATTGGCATTTTACTATAACATAATAATTGAAGAAATAGAGCCAGGACAAAGACAAGTTGGTCATTGATTTAACATGTACAACGTCACACTCCTTTATTACACCGATCTCTACATTCTGCAAACTGTGTACAACACTCCGTATAGCAGAGAATAGCCTCGCCTTACGTATACAGAATAGTCAAACTGGTCAGTCCAAAGTCCTTTCTATCTACGTCAGTTAATTTATTGTTCGCCAAGATTAAGGTTTTCAGCGCTGAAAGGCCTGCAAACGCACCAGATTGCACTACAGCGATCTTGTTATCAGAGAGATCCAACCTTTTCAAGTTGGACAGTCCATTGAACACTCCGGAGTCAACTCGGGTCAGTTGGTTCTTCCTCAGGTCCAATTGTTCCAACTGACTGAGATCTGAGAATGCTCCTGACTCGATACTTGCTATCTGATTGTGATGCAGGTTCAAAATCCTTAAACCAATCAGTCCTTTGAAATCGTTCTTGGACACGCTGGTCAATTCATTCTCTTCGAGAAAGAGACCGTCCAACTTGTGCAATCCTCGCAGCACCCCTGGCTGAATTGAGGTTAGTTTATTGTTCTCCAAGTGAAGACGGGTCAATTCTGGCATCTGACTGAACGCTCCAGTCTCTATGCTGGTGATTTTATTGTCGTTTAACCAGAGGAACGTCAGCGACGAAGATAATCCTGAGAACGAGTCCTTGTTCACCGATTCGATGTCGTTGTGTCCCAAGTACAGCCACATCAAGTTGGACAGATCAGCGAAAGTGTCTTTGGGTATCTCGCTGATCTTATTGAAGATCAGAGATAGCGAATGCAATTGCTTCAGTTCTGAGAACAGATTCGGTGACAGAGATATAACGTTGCTGTCTAGGTCCAGCCGTTCCAGTTTCTCCAATCCTTTGAACGACTTCTTTTTCACCGCGGAGATTTTGTTACCCAGACCGAAGCTCAGCTTCGTGGTCGTTAGATTCTTGAAGGTGTTTTCTCGAATAGCCAGCAGGTTCAAGTCGTGAATCTCTAACGTTTCCTCGAATTCTTGTTGGCTGACGTCCACCAGGGTTCCCTTTTTGTCGCACACCTTGTACCCTTTTATCTGCCTGCAGGTTTGTTGTTCCTGCGATCGAACGATCGTGGAAAATAGTAAAACGATCGATAGAACGGACAGATACGATTTCAGCATTTTCAGATCGAGTTTTCACGCACCAGGTTAAGTTATTAACGATCGGATCGTGACTGACCATCCGTTCTCAGCTCTCGTATACGTTGTTCGGTGCATAACGTTTGCAGAGCCTCGATTAGATAGGGGCCACGACCTCTGACACGATTATCTGACGAGAAGGGACACGCTTCTCGCGAAAATCTGACTTTCAACCTTATTTACGCATCCAATACCTTATCAACGTTACGATTTCGTCCCACTTCCGAGCATCTTGCCACCACGCATCGTTTCTTCCACGCTACGTTATCGCTTGTTTTCCAATAAAATTCTTTTCCACACTGCAGTTGACGAATTGTTGGGAATCGCGTGTAATATCGTGACCGTTTGATTTTTCTGCCATCCACGACTGCCTCAGAAGCTGTATGAGAATATGAACGGGGAGCGTACGGTTGAATAATCTGAATAGCAAGCGATAAGCACTGTTGCAGGCTGATTGTGTAGCAAGATACTGTAAATAGGTGTCAAGCGGTGGAAGACTGATTGCACGAGGGAAAATGGTGTAAATATTAGAAGACGAGGTGAAATCCTATATCATCCTCAGAAACAGAGACAAATCCTCTTGAATCCTTAACGGTCGACGATCAATTGCTGAATTGCAAGCGAATACAGATCAGATTCTAAAGATTAACTTCTTAGTAGTGAAAGTAACACCTAATTTGATGTAGTATCGTGGACAGATTGCCTAAGGAATATCTGCTGAACCATAAACAATGTTGCGAGAAAGTCTAAGTGCCGACAGCATAGACCTAACCTCAACCTAACCTCAACCTAACCCCAAAAGGGTCTGGAAACTTCAATGGGCCGAGTGGTCCATCAATGTGTCGTTGGTCCTTCAGTCGAATAGTTACGCGGTGGAAGGTCTACGTGACTGTTAGGTTGAAGACACGGACAGTGGTGCAATTAAGAAAATCACTGATCGTTCGAATGGTTTCGCGTAAATTGAAACGTTCCACGAGCAAGGTGAGTCAAAATTCAGACTTTAGATGTACTGACAGAATTTGTTACGTGAATCCAACAGAGTGACAGTTAAGAATGTTAGAACAGAGTGTCTGGAGAGCTGATTTTGGGAAGGTTTATATATACCATGGGTTTGGCTCTTATGGAGAGGGCGTTGCCGGGGCCCAAGGTCACAGGTGGCCATACTGTTACTGTTTTCTCACACTGCAACACTCTCTACGTTGTTGTTTCGATGGCCAGCGAGATATTCTTGGTTTTTCTATTGCTAATTTATGGCTCTGTGACATGACCATGATCGCGGACGGTTACGGAACACGTATGTGGTGAGGCTGTGAGAAAAGACAAAGGGATTGCTTAAGGGAGAAAGACGAATTACCAGGCAGTCGTTAACTAAGAGTGGAGTTGTGAGGAGTGGAGAGTGGACTTGCCAAGTTGTTATGAGTTGTAAACTACTAACTGTGAGTTGCGAATTATCCATTTAGTTATCTTAATTATACAGTACTACTGTATTCAGTTCATGTTAAATGACCATCGTTTCCTGTTTAATCCATTGTAAATAGATGCATCTACCAATAAACTTATGATTTAGGATATAAATCATTGGGAACCCTAATTTCTAATATTTCTGAATAAATAAATCCTATGGCGGTAACATGAAATTCTCTGCTCGTGCCATCGATCAGATCGCCATCGTAAAATTCAATATATCGTCTAACGTTACACGCCAGCTAATTCTTTAACGATCTGATCATAATTCTTAAACATCTGAATAATTTTTTAGCTTTACCCCACCTTCTGTAAGTGTCCTGTTCTTTACGAACAGTTAACGTGCGTAAGCAATTGATGATGACCTTATGTGCACGTGTCAGAAAATTCGATAAAGTGCAAGTATTCGGTGCATGGATTTCAGCGTACCCCAGTTGCGTGCAGGTGCACTGAAACAAGCCGGGGAGCTACGAGAGGAAAAAAGAGGAAAAGCCAGTTTCACGGGAAGTCGAGACACGACCGTGAACTTGCGTCGGTTTTTCCGACTACTGTCGACAAGAGGCCGGCCTTTTTTCCACGACCTACATCCCCCTCCACAAGGCCATTCTTCAAAACGCGCCTTCTGCTTTTCCAGGCTAATTAAGCGATTCGAAACGGGTCTAATTATTCCAGCGACCGATCCGCGTGATCTCGAGCGTTCGGATTGTTGGGCGAGGAGTGGCAAGGTGGCAGGAATAAATCGTTTTTCGAGGAGCGATGGGAAGATCGGGCGAAAGAGAGCGAAGGAGTAGGGATAGAGAGTGGTGGGGGAAAAGAGGAGAATGGCACGGCAGGAAGGGGATGAGGCGCGCGCGGAACAACGTTGCTCGTTGGATGGAAACGAGGGTCGATACTTCTGGCCGAGAAATATCGTCGATAAATTTCCGCTTGTCGCCGATACGTAGATGCCTCTCTCGTGATATTTTGTTGCCGTGACGGTTTCTAATAAAGCCGCGGCACCGAACTTTCCTCTGGGGAAGAACCAGGCTATCGATCCTGCGACTCGCGGAACGATCTTCCAAGATACTAAGGCGCTGTTGCAATTCGGCACGAGAAAGTCCGAGTCTGACGAATTAAGACGAATGTCGCGGTGGCCATCGATGACTCATCGATCTTCGGTCGGTTAGCTGTTCGTGACGCGTCCAGCGTCCAGATTTGTTTGTATTTGCTGACAGAGAGGTCGGTGGAGAAGTAGAGTTTCTGATTGTTAGATGATAACGAGTAGGATCATTCTATTTTGGAAAACCAGACGAGTTTTCTTTTTATTATTTAATTCGTATCTTACAATTTGTCCAGCTGGACATTTGGTAAATTTTTCTAGCTTAATTGCTAAATAAAAAAAGTGGATGGCTAACCCCAGCGGGATACCATCTTTGAATTTGACTAGTTTATTTCTTTAGTGAGGTTAGTGGGGTATTTACTTTTTAATCTTCTTTCTATGAAAATTTAGCCGATATTTTCGCTGTTCGGTGGAAATGTCAGGTGAGTTTGTAAATTTGTGGGTGTTTTTAAAGTAACAGAAGAAAAAGACGAAATTTCATTCTTGAAGAAGCAAATTTTTACTTTTTCCCGGAGAATAAGAATTGCAGTATTTTGAAAGATTCTTTTCTCACTGAAGTATGTGCCATCTGATGGTAACTTTTTCTCAATATGATTTTGAGAAATAAAATAATCAAACAGGAAGATGGTATCCCACCAGGGGTAGAGCCATCCTCTTTTTATCATTTAGCAATAAAGCTAGAAAAATGTAAAGTACAAATTAAATAATAATAATAATAATAATAATAAAAAAACATGATCTTGAACTTAGGAATCACGTGTGTTTTAACAGAACAGTGGTAAAGTAGGAAATCGTAGACCGACTGGATAATTGCGAGAACTTTCTGCTTCAATTGCTTTTTCGTATTGGGTAATTGGCTGTCTCACGATGGACATTATTCTATCGCTTCTTTCTATTCAGTTTCATACCTCTGTTTTCTGCAGTTTGATTTATAATCAGAAAAGAGGAAATGAACGTTCTATTTCATTACAGAAAGTCCACAGTTGCGGTTAGCTTTTTATCTCGGTTCCTTTGGAAGATGGGAAAAGAACGACGACGAAAAAGAACGGTCGAGTCTGTTGACATATGTTACACGTCAGATTTCTGTCAGACCTGTAATTTTTCGCGATCGCGTTCCTTTGTGCCCGAACGATTAACCCATTTCCGCTGAAGATCGTTCTTTGTAAGAGGAGGTGTATGAGGGTAATTGTTCAACGTTTCTACATGACGTCACGGGAAACTTGGAAAATTTAGAAGAAAATCTACGGGAACGATGTTCTGAGAACTGCGAATTCCATAAAATTGTCTACGTCCTTTTGCAAAATATTACATTTGACAATTATCATTCCGAACAAAGCTCGCACAATACTCAGTTCAGTCTGAATAAAACGAAACTTTTTCGATCTATTCCGAAAGATAACAAGAGTTTCGTCGAACTGGAAAATTCCACGAATCTGTGAAAATGTGGTCGTAAGATTTACGAAAGCGATTAAAGTTGTTCAGTTTTATGAAACAGAATAGCTAAAAAAGGAAGAGGAAAAGGAATACATTTTTACAAGCTTTGCTTTTTCGTCAAATGTTACGTAAAATGTTAGCGGCACAGCCAATTACCTTTGAAATTCTAAATTCGCCACTTATCACGTCCGTGACACCTTTTTTGGCATCGAGTCGATCACCTGAACGATGGCAGCGGCGATTTTCAAGGCTGGCGCGCCTCCTATCGACAAACTTTCTACAAGGAATCGGTGAAAAGCCGAGAAGAACGATCCTCCTTCCTCTCGCCTGCGAGGTCGTTGAACGACGCGACGACGCGACACCAGCGCCCCATTCGCTCGCCTGCTGCACACAAACGCGCGAAAGAGGAAGTGGCGCTATGAAACGTATTATGAGCAGCGTTTCACACCTGTTTTATATATAGAAATACGTGCAACTATTTCTGCTGCTAGCTGTCTTACGTAATAACATAGGCCGTGAATGTTAATGCAGCTGTGGGAAATTTAAAGGTACGTAATATGTAAAAATATATGAAACATCGAAAGCGTAGCGCTCGTTGCAAAATTTCATGCGCGAGACGAATTTATGCTTAGGTTCTACATTTTCACTTGCATTTAGAAAAATATGAATTTCCATAAACCTTTGTTCTTCAAACATCGTTACACGTGGCAACGAGTATAAAATGTAATTTAAAGGATCACGATACGCTACGTCCTGCCACTGATATCATATCGACAAATTTACTTCTGATTCCGTGGAAAGAATTCTTTTTTCTTTTTAATTAACAAAACATTACAACCTTAAGCGAATAAAAAAGAAACAAAATAGAGGAACAAAACGGTGATACGAATTCTGTGACAGCGATTGGGGTTAGGTTGAGGTTAGGTTAGGTTAGGCATAAAGAATACGTGTGAAGGTTTCGCGCGAATGTACAGTTCGTTCAATTTGACAAAACGTTCTGTTCTAAACTATTGTTGGTTGGCAACTAAGTAATTGCGGATTTTTCATTAGCTGGTATTGTCGAAATCTGCAATTGCTTAGTTGCCAACCTAATATTTTAGAGTAACTAACGAACTTACACACAGATGCAGGAACGAGACGCTGTGACCCGAACACGCGTAAGTCATAAAGGAACAATAAACTGTTTGTCAGGCGTGGAACACCTGACGCTTTTTGCAGGTAAATAACGAGGCAATCGCGCGGCCTTGCGTTGCAAACGATAGTCGCAAGGCCACGCATGCTCATTATGTGCCCTTCGCGTACGAAAATCCACGAATCGAACACGGCAATATATCGGAGGTCGGACGAGCTTCCGCTTGTCCATGCGTCGTCGACCATCCGACGAATTTCAATGAATCGCGGACAGAAATGTAAAAAAAAACAATCATTTTCTCTGACAATACAACTCATTGATCCTTTTTTTCTTCTTCTTTTTCGCGAACGGAGATGTGTTTTTCTTTTCTTGTATCTTTTAGCCAAATTTGATTTATCTTTTATTGAAGACTTTCGCAAATGATTTTCTGGCTAATTTATTTTACCAATTACTCACAGTAGCAACGTATTTGTATATGAAACAGGATGCTGTACAGTTTAAATTTATTTATTGTTTGATTAATTAACAACTTGTTAAAGTACAAAGTTCTGGAAGCTATATGCCATTGCTAAAAAATTTAACAACAGTCGTCTTAGTTGCAAGCCCCTCGATTTTCAAAAATGCATTTTGCACAGCAAAGAATATGTTTTTTCTTTACTACGCATGCCCTTTTTCTCTCTATCATACAGCAGACATTTTGATTGAGGTTAGGTTGAGGTTAGGTTAATTCACAACTTCTTAGAGTACAACGTTCTGGAAGCTATATCCCATTGCTAAAAAATTTAACGACAGTCGTCTTAGTTGCAAGCCCCTCGATTTTCAAAAATGCATTTTGCACAGCAAAGAATATTTTTTTTTCTTTACTACGCATGCCCTTTTTCTCTCTATCATACAGCAGACATTTTGATTGGGGTTAGGTTGAGGTTAGGTTAATTCACAACTTCTTAGAGTACAACGTTCTGAAAGCTATATGCCATTGCTAAAAAATTTAACGACAGTCGTCTTAGTTGCAAGCCCCTCGATTTTCAAAAATGCATTTTGCACAGCAAAGAATATTTTTTTTTCTTTACTACGCATGCCCTTTTTCTCTCTATCATACAGCAGACATTTTGATTGAGGTTAGGTTGAGATTAGGTT
Source organism: Bombus huntii (assembly GCF_024542735.1). Taxonomy (NCBI): domain Eukaryota; kingdom Metazoa; phylum Arthropoda; class Insecta; order Hymenoptera; family Apidae; genus Bombus; species Bombus huntii. The sequence continues at coordinate 1,872,626 of NC_066255.1, read as the reverse complement.
AATTCACAACTTCTTAGAGTACAACGTTCTGCAAGCTATATCCCATTGCTAAAAAATTTAACAACAGTCGTCTTAGTTGCAAGCCCCTCGATTTTAAAAAATGCATTTTGCACAGCAAAGAATATTTTTTTTTCTTTACTACGCATGCCTTTTTTCTCGCTTCCAGACCGCAGACATTTTGATTATCCTGTTAGAAAATAAGTGTGCTTACATAATAGTCGGCAGTTGTATCGCTGATGATAGAAACAAATTGGCGGCGCAACAATTATACCGTGACAGACAATTATTGACTGTGGCATTCACTACACGCCTTCCATCGTTTTCTAAGCGTTTAATGTCGTGTTTCTATAAATCGTGTCTGGTTTCGGTGATTTTGTAATCGTCTACGCGGAAACGTTCATCGCAATTGGTAACGAACGATATATCTCGGGTGTTTGGTTCGAAACGAGTGGCTCTTCTTCTCGCAGCACGACTTTCACTTTTTTTACTCGCTTTTCTTCGCTCTAGACTTGTCCTTCTACCACTTTCATATCTTACACGGTTAAAAACCTGGAAAGTTTAATCATTTCGATCTACGGAATTTTAGAAAGTTAGCTTCTTTTCGTTGCCTATGTCGATACGCAGATATTGTTCTTAAATGTTCGCTATGTGGAACATTGGCGGAAAATGGAGACGAGATCAAGTACATTTTGAAATCTAACATTTGTATGGAAGCTTTTAAAAAGTATTGGTTTGGTAACTGATACCACCTAACGACAAAACCCGCAATCACTTATTTGCAGATCACCTAACCTCAACCTAACCTCAATACGTAGAAAGTAGCAGAAAGAAAGAAACTTAAAAATTTTGTCGATAACGAACCAGAATCTAACTTGTAGGTGTTTGAAAGCTCTCAATTATATGATATTTACCACACGACTAATTATGTCTTAAATAAATTCCAAAGTTGGTACTCTATCAACATCACTAAGCGAATAAACCTTCTAACCTCAAAAACTATCTACCAGCGTTTACCATACGATACATATCAGCCTTAATTTAATTAAAACACCTTCTCTTTCGCACAATTATATTATTAACTGTTTCATTGTTATTTCACTCTTCACTGTTTACACGTATTTCATTTCTTCTTTTTATTTCAGTTAAACATCCTGTGATTATCCCATTAAACATAAAAGCTCACTCAACTTGTCCATCATTTTCAACGATTAAACAGGATTATCATTTGATAGCCGATCCACGATATTACACGTGTCCGTAGACAGAAATACCGTATGCACTTTGCGTACAAAGAAACCGCCGACGTTCCTCCACTTCCGGTTGCATTCATCCGCCTCGAGCACACGGTATACGGATCGTATAAAACGCATAAACAGAGGGAACGGAAATTGGTAATGATGAAAACGCGTAGCAGAACGATGCTTCGTGTTTTTATTACGGCGAGCCAGTCGGTTGGAAGCGTTTAAAAGAATATTCCGACTGACGGCAAGATAAATCTCGCCGCGTCGTTTCTACGATCGTTTCTATGAGAGCGGTTCTCTCTATAAAACGGATGGAACCATGAAGAATCATTTCTATGAGCGAACGTTTTTATATGAAAGAGGTGGCTTCACATAGCATCGTTTCAGCGAAACAGCGTTTCTTTATACAAAAAAAAAAAAAAAAAAAAAAAAAAAAAGGAGAAGAAGAAGTGGCAGACCCATGCAAGATCTCTTAACGCTATTTTTCTGTACAAAAGATAAATCTCAGTGCAGGAAAATACATGGTAAAGAATGGAATGGGCCTTAGCGGAAAGGTAAATGGGGCTTTCGTTGAAGAGAAGCCTGTTCGGATTTTGAAATCCAGTTGAAAAGGATAACGTACCGAGTGTGTCGTTTTAACTTCGTTGCCTGGCTTTCAAGTTACTAATATTTTTTATTAATAAGAAGCTCCGTATTAAAATTCGTCCAGTGAAATCGACGAAATTTACGATGTTCGTTACTTTGTTAAATACTAACATTAAATGACCTTCGTCATTTAATAAACGAGGAAGAGGATATATTTGTAGATTTGAACGAATTATTCGCGGCTGATTTGCGAACAAAAGTGGAAGCAGAAATTCGAAGGCTTGTCCTTGAATGTTGATGCAGCTCGGAGATATTCTAGTCGCTCGGTGAAATTTGACTTTCAAATAATTATAAATTGCCTTGCCTCGTACGATTCGTCGTTTCGCATAAGCTACAGTGTTACAGATAAACAAACCGAAATGTACAATTTCACCGAAAAAAAAGCGAAAAGAAATATAAATAAAAAATTGTTACTTATACGCTTGATATTTGAAAGTATATTCTATGATGTATCGTTTTCCAAGATGATATGTAAATATGTTGAAGAATTCCTTGATTATTTCAAAAGTAATATCTTAAAACGATATTTAATATTTCGTAGCGTTTCGTACATTCGGAATTTTGACAATAGCAACATGCAAAAAGCAGTCTGAAAGCGGAAAGAAAGTTTCGAAATGAGACGTACTCTGCCGTTTCCATAACCTATACGCGGCTCTGACATCTACTTTGAATATTACACGTGTCGAACGAGACTCGTCGAAATGCCAAGTAACCTTCGCTATTCCAATCAACTTGTACACGAGCACGTTTCCGGCCTGCCGCTCAATTTCGCCTGAAATTGCACGCGCCATGAAAAAGTAAATTCTTTGTCAGCCATAAAAATATCCCGTCTGTCACCTATAGGTCCAGCCACCATCTTTTCACCACCTATAATCTATGGCGAATAGAAACGAAAATGGCCGACCGACACGCGAAGTCTAATAGTAGGTCAACGCACTATTGCGTTATCCTATTGGTGTGTTAATTAACAATAGAACAAACAGAACAAATTCCGGAAACTTTTTGTTTTTAGTATATCTAAAAATTGGCAAGCGCTGCTTTTAGGAAAATCAATTTTAACGAAAATGTAAACATGATTGGCACAGTGAGTAGTAGAAAAATATTAATACAGGTTAGGTTTTCCTGTGAAACATACAATTTTTTTCGTAACACATATACTTTTGTGTAAAAAATTTCAACGTTTCGTAATTTATTAGCTTGAAGCAGCTGTATAGTGACACGTACACAGTCGATCGCGTTTTCAACGAAATTTCACATTTCGATTACAATTACTCTTCGAACCGCTTATCATCGTAAATCGTAATTAGCTCGTAATAATTAGTTGTTTGAAATTAAACGAGTTCGAAGCTCGTTACGGGTTTGAGTAACCGTTTGACTCGTTCCTTTGGAAGTAACTACACGTTAGTACGTTAGATATGGGGAATGGCGGATGAATTGGAACGAAGAGTACGGGACAGAATGGCGCTCTTGACATTAGGCGTGGCAAGAAAGTTGCGATTCCGTTCTCGTAAGAGCGCACGGTATCGTGACGGTAATGTGTTCGGTTGTGGTTGCTTCGTGCCGTGGAAATTATCGTAGCGGTCGCATAAACAGTTTGTTTTAGTCGTAATGGCGTTTGTATGCATCGCAGCTAGCTTTCAAGACTTTAGTTTCAACGAACGATAGATTATTATTAACAACAACACGAAGCAGGACCGTTAACGTCTCTGACGAATCGAAAAGAAAAATCATACAGACGATTAATTTGTAATATTCTCGTCAAGTTTGAGAAATTTTCGAAAGATTGAGGAACGCGATTAAACTGAAATGATCCGTAGCAGCATCGAATTGCGAAATCACACACGAAATCAAATCTGCCATCTGAAAAAAATTGCGTCGAACAATGTAGAAAATTACCGAAGAATCCACGTTTTCTACCAATTGCACAATCTACCGTGTTTTGACCTTTCCATACGATCCCTCTCTCCGCTTATTTCTCGGCTACAATCGCTCGTGCGCGTTACATAAAATTCAATAATTACCCAATGATTGGCATCGAATTCGAATTCGATATACGTATCTGTATTCGATCGTTTCTATCGATCGCGATATCACGTGTCCGTTCTGCAGGCGTCGAAAACAAGAAAGTTGTGTGCTCTCATGCGCGTCTCATGGTGTCTGTGTGACCTTTCGTGTTTTGCGTAACCGATATTCCAATATGAATACAATCGAGCGAGGCGCGTGGATGCTTTCGACCGAGATAAACCGAAGAATGGCGAAAAAACGCGACGAAGAAACCAATCGAGCATCTGGTCGATCTTTCTTACAACCCTCGATCGATTCTCCGTGTATTACGTAAAATCAATTTTACGTAACCTACAGAAATTTTTGAAGATTACGATTCGTATCGATTTTAGGCGCGGTTCGCCGAGGATAAATTTCACGCTTGTATACAACACCGTTGTGTGTCTAAAAGTAATTTCTTTCTGACGTTTCGCCAGCTTTGTAGTTAGAATTTAAAAACGCAGTGAAACGATGCCTCGAACAGTGTAGCGTACAACAGCGTTAAGCGTGAAAATTCGAGCCGGCAAACCTTCGAGTCTTTTACTCGAAGATAGATTTGTTATTAGAATGATTTGTTGCTTGGATTTGTTATTACAGTGATTTAACGATTATATGGTTATTAAGTCATCATGCAACGTTTATATGCAAATTTCTCCACCAGCGATGCAAACGTGATTGTAATTTAACAAATAACACTTGCAAGGCCGCATATAAACGAGCAACGTAACGTGGCTTTCAATTTGGCAAGTATATATTTTTAAGGCTCGTTAAATGCGAGCAACGCGAAATCGTTGGAATTTCGTAATTGTGACGCCACGCAATTTCGTAGCTTTATATTATAGCAGGATTACAAGCTTGTGTGCGTTGAACCATTATGTCCGTTACAGACCACGTGTTGTGTCGTGATTTCGCGTGTTATAGCGATATCGCGTGGCACTTTGACGAACTAATATCTTTAACAATAATCTTAGTATTTTGAATACAATTTTAATAATAATATCAACGCGTAAATGCCGTGTTATTTTGTCGTGATTATTAACTCACTATCACTTATTTACACCGATATTCAATTCTACATGTTTTAGGAAATTATTAAAATTACTGTCCTGGCAATGCTCATTCCACTGCAGAGCGGAATATTTCTGATGTTGAGAAGCGAAAATGAGATTTATAAGGAAAAAACGTTTAGAATTATAAAAATCGGTCGCCTGATTTACACGGCTAATTAAACGACGTTGTCACGATTAATAAACCGAAGGAAATTAAATCGATTTCCTGGCACTCGCGATACGCGCGTTTGGCTTTTCCCGAACGTTTGAGATAAGCGATTATCGTGGTTCGCTATCGTATTTGGTGCCAAATCGATACTGTAAGATTTGATAAAAATCTTAAGCGTTTAATTGTACAGTCGATACGCCTAATTTCCGAAAAGCTGCTTTCTTCCAGTTACGACATTTACCTTGCGTAAAATCAAATAAAATCGAAAGTAATTTTCCACATTGAAACTGAATGTCTTCATTTCTTATTCGATGAACAAATTCCCTTAAAATTAATGATTCAGAATTTGAACATTAGCAATATACTTAATAATTATGAATTTGCTATTCTTAAAAAAAAAGAAGAAAAAATATTGTTGAAATTAAACACTTTGAGGTTAAAAGTTGTCGATACAATATCTAATTATGAATTTATTATCCGGTAAAAAGAATA